>NC_056748.1:16773541-16981041 GCF_019279795.1 Protopterus annectens
TTAAACTTTAGTCAGAAGTATTGGGTTCAAATACAAGACTTCCCAAGTATTCAATACTGTATGTGTAACTTAAAGGTTTAAAGTAAAAGCTGTATACCAGTGGCACACACATCCTGCTGTAAACTGCAATCTGTATAATTGAAATATGCATATGTGCAGTATATGCACATAGAAAAGAGTATGTGCTGCAATCTGTAGTATAGTTTGCATCTGTTAGGAGCATCTAATCTTAAAAGTAATAAGTTATCTGTTAGGGGGCGGTAGTCTTAAGAGTAAAGGTTAAGATAGAGTCAAATAATTGTATTAATGCATTGTATGTTACATATGAAGGTACTAATCTTATCTCTTTTTTTTCTCTCACCCCAAACCTTATCTCTCTTTTTTTTATTTGCTTGTTTTATATTATGATGTGTCATCAAAATGTGTCCATGTCATGCATATGCACCACATCATGAAATGAGCCACAGCACAGTGGAGAAGGACTGCCCCACAGGATCCATCTGTCCCTACTCCACCAGCCCTGGCACCATTGCCCAGCATGTCTGGGAGCCAACCTGGCAGTACCACCTCTGCCGCCTCTGCACTACCTGCCCCCTCAGGTAGTCCTGCCCCAGAGGATAGTCCAGTGGTTCCCTCTGGGAGCAGTGGCAGAGGTGATAAGTTTATAATCCATGCTGAACTGGCAAGGACGGTGTGTAGGTATTGTGAGCTACATTGTTGGTACATGGATATGCCAGTTGGAGGGGCTGCTCTCCATCATTTTACATAGGAACTGAAGGAGGAGAAGGAGATGTTGAGCGCTCCAGCCAGTGGGTGGAATAAGGTGACAGTGATGACAGTCCAGTGAGTGAGGACTTAATTTGCACTGTCACCCAGCTTGACAACCATGGGTCCTGGATGTCCCACCTTCACTCCATCCATGTTGTCCATCAACCTCTTGTGTCCATCACAATCCTTGTGTCTTGTCTTGTTTGTCTTGTCTGTCTGCAATTGCTTCTTCACCTACCCAACTTACCAGACCCAGACATACCTACGCCCCTTCCCCAACATTCCTCTATCTTAAAAAAAATGGGCACCTATACCACACAAAAAAAATCATCCCATACATAGCTCCCCATTTCACAAACATTTCTTCTTGACACACTTGATTTGGTTGAATTGGCTATACAACATGAATTGTGATGTGGCCACCCCTCACTCTGGAGGTGACAGTCCAAATTCATCTAATATTCTGCATATATTATCAGTTCTTTACTGTTGAAGAAATGGATAGTTGTGTTTTTTTCCTACCTCCCTCCTTCACATTCCTGTATTGTTTTCTGTTTGTTCTTCCCCCTGCTTCCTCCCCATTTCACCACTATCCTATCTTCTCCATTTCTTTTCTTTAATGCATCATTGTGTGATGGTGTGCATCACACACCATCGAGCAGCAACAGTAATATGAAAGAACTTAAAAGTGTTAGATGCAGTTGTATTTGAACTACCTGGCCCCCAAAAGGAACATAACACTGCATTAACTGCATTAACACCTGCTGCCACAGTGTCAGTTAAGTAGCAGGTGTATTCCACAGACTCAATACTAACTGTCATACTTCAGCAATGCTGCCACTGGAACAGTTACATGACATTCCCTTATGTGCTAGTCATGCTTAAGGTCTCCCTTTTGCCCATCATGCAATGCCATGCAAAGATAAGCACAGCCAAACCTTCCATTCATTCCTCCTTGCCAGTGATTGCGCTAAGCACTGCATTGCACAAAAATGGCCAAAAAATAATAAAATAACAATAAAACCTGACAGAGAAAACACAATTTGCGCACAAATGAAGAGGAAGTTAGATGTTAATGAAACAGAACCTGTGAATTGTACACTATTTACTTGCATTTCCAGCCTTGACAGACATACTTTGTAAGTCTAACCTGACACACTCACCTGATGAAAGCATTCTCAGTTGCCATCCATTAAATCAAACACCGAGGGAATGCCTGTAGTATGTTTACATCCCTACACGGATCCAATTTTTTGGGATTCAGCAGTTCTAATGAGTTCAGACTTCATTTGCATCTTCACCGTCCTGACAGCTCTGAATCTACACCAGACAGCAACCATGTAGCTAGGGAAACTGAAGGGAAGCTGAACTGTTTGTGTTGAACACAGAAGACAGGATATTACTTTGGGCTATATCTGCACAGAAGAGTACTGATTTTAAGATGAAATTCCTGCATTTTGTCAGCTATATATTGCATATGCTGACATGTAACTATGAATAGTCTGTTTAATGGTTTTTATACTTATTTTGATTAGCACATACTTTTACACTTTTATCTGCCTGCATTATTTACAAGTGTACTGTTCATTTGGGGTTGGGGGGAGCAAAGCTGCATTTCTGTTATGGCACAAAAAAGAATTTATGTTGCTATTGTCACTCTCCTTTCATTGCATCCAGTCAGTACCTAATGCTGTCACATGTTAAGGTCAATTCTGTACAAATCTCATACCTTTTACTTTTTATTCTGTCTGGGTAGACTCCTTTCACAGGCTGTATTCCAAAAGTTTTGGAATTCACGGGGATCACCATCACAGAGTCTGCACAGTTACAGTTGCTTTATAGCTTTTTGAATAAATCCTCCATGCCAAATTAGTTACTTAGCATGTAATTCAGCTGCTTATGTTGTAATTAGCATGCCATGGTGTTTACCTTGTTTGCACAGGGGTGTGTACCTCTACACGGCACTTACTGAATCTAAATGTTTTTGTGCCTGCATGGAAACCGACTTTGTAGGCTTTATTGAATCCCCCATTAAAACTGACTGTTTCCCATACTTTACCATTCATTTGAAGTCAAATTTTTAAAATTTTTTTTTATTGTATGCATTTATTTCTGTTGATACACTTGTGTAACATTTTTGAGTACCTAACACTAATCACTCTGTATTGTTTTCATTAATGCTATGTATGTAACCTTGTTTCTTCTTCTGTTGAGGTTCTCTCCCTGGGACTCCACTGAAAAATAGCTCTAGCTCAGTCAGACTTTCCTAGTCAACAAATGTCAAATAAACAAAATATTTAGGCTGATGATTAGTGCCTCATTATTATAGTAGAAACGTTGCATTTTGCAATTTTTTAAAACTAGTTTGGGGGTTAGGTCAGAAAACATTCATTGCATTTGGGGTTGACATAATGGTTAAGGTGTTTATCTTACAGACACAAGGTAGAGAGTTTAATTCTTAGCTTTGGAAAGCATGGCTAGGCTTGAAAAAACCCTTGGGGTCATTAGTCTAGTAATCACCTGAGAGTAAGATAGAATTTTCTTTTTGCTATAGAATTATCAGTTTCCATGAAAATAATAACACACAATAAACACGTGATATGCACGCCGATTCAAGATAATGGAATCACAAAAGCTATAATTTACACTTTGAAATTTTCCAGACATAAAATTATCAAGGCTTAGATGTAGGTGGGTAGATGTTTACAACTATTTTTTTTACTGTAGAAGTCTTCCTAGTAAATAAACGTTATGCCAAGACCAAATGAATTTTACATTTATGATATTTATTCTAGCTGCATAAACAGTAAGAAATGAAACTGCTATGACTTGTATCTATCTACCTGTTATTTCAGGTTGGTCTTCTTCTATTTCACTTATGAGACTAGAGTATATACAAAACTGTCTGTGGTAGTACAGGTTATAATTTTGTTCTTGTAGTTCTTGTGCAGCAGTGACTAGGATTTTATTGCTTTTCTTCTGACCTTGATTGACATTCCCTTAGCCTGATCCCTAGACATTTCTAGTAACCTGTTGTACTAAACCATTCAGTTTAATATAAGATTCTTCGACAGATTTCCTTCTTAGCTTCATAAATACACAGCACTGTATTAACTCAATTTTGATTTCATTATCAGTATCCATAAACTAATTCTAGACAGTGTCTTCCTTCTCCACTATACATCATGTGTTTCTCTGTTTTCCTACACTCCTTTTCTGAATGTATACATTTTAAACTAGTCTTTTTTTAAATAACATTTATCATTCTCAACCATAAAGCATCATATATGCCAGGTAATTTTTACTTGTCATATATTAAGTCATATGTTTAAGTTTAGTGATGCCAGTTATATTTATTGTATCCACATAGTTCTCAGACATTTGCACTGTGCGTAATTTGTTCAATATCAAGGCTAAATAATGGTAGAGATGGCTACTGTAGTAACGTTTTCATAATACAGTTGTGTTAACTTTTCTGGCTTTATTCTTGTTTTAAAGTATATTTCTCTGAAAAAAACTGCAAGAACAACATTATAACCTATAGCACTACTGACAGTTTTCTGTATAGTATCATAAGTGCAATAAAAAAAGACCAACTTTGTAATTGCTATGCTTCAGTGATACAATATTGTAATAAGATGATACTTTTAATAAATGTCATTCTAAAACATGTCTATCTATTCCAGTCAAGGCAACCTGACTTACTAGACTGTATGCATGTATGTATGTATGTGTATATATATATATATATATATATATATATATATATGTATATATATATATATATATATATATAGATAGATATAGATATAGATATATGGGTCTACTATGGTTGATTAAAACTCAGTTGATTAAAAATTAAATTACTAGGACCACTTCACTGAAAGCTCACTTAACTAAAAACTCACTTGACTGAAACTCATTTAGTTGAAAGTTATAAATGGCCTTTTTCCCACTGTAGTGTGACCCTGGAGTTAGTATATAAAGTAAGGGGGGCACAGCCCCCCACATTGGGGGGTGTGGGGGGTGAAGCCCCCCCACATATCTTGGTTATATATTCTCTTTTGGAAACAGTTATTTATTGCATGTGTAAGTATCACTGTGTATAGTTTAAAATATTTATAATATGTGGGGGGCTTTGACCCCCACACCCCCCCTTACTTTATATACTAACTCCAAGGTCGCACTACAGTGGGAAAAAGGCCATTTATAACTTTCAACGAAATGAGTTTCAAAGAAATGAGTTTTCAGTGAAGTGAGCTTTCAGTGAAGTGGTCCTAGTAATTCCGTAGTAGTAGACCCATATATATATATATATATATATATATATATATATATATATATATATATGGATTCACTTTAGAAGCTCAAAATACTGAAATATCGAAATTTGGTATTTTGAGCCCATAAAGTGGAATCCTGAGAAGAGCAAAAGCTCATAAGTGCGAAATTCAAAAACTCGAATACCGGAGGTTTTGGATTTCGCGCTTCTGAGGTTTTGCTGTGGTTCTAGATTCAGGTAAGTGTCTGTGTGTGTGTGTGTGTTAAGGGTTTTGAGAAGGGGCTGTGGTGTGTGTCAGTGTGTTTTGTTGCTGTGATGTGTGTGTGCGAGGAGACTGTAGCTTGTGTGGTGGTGTTTTGTGTGTGTTTGTATGTAGTGCGACCTGGGAGTGAGAATATTTAAGTAGGGGGGTATGGGGGGGCACATAGTAGAGAGCTTGTGTTTGTGTGTGGGGAAGGAGGGGAAGGAGGTGTGTGTGTGTGTGTGTGTGTGTGTGTGTGTGTGTGTTTGTGGAGTAGAAGCGTGAAATTCAATATCTCTGGTGTGCGAGATTTTGAATTTCAGGGTTCTGAGTTTTCATGGTTTTAAATTTTCAATTTTATAGCTTCAAAATACTGAATTTCGACATTTCAGTATTTCAAGGATATAAAGTGAATCCATATATATATATATATATATATATATATATATATATATATATAGAGTAATATAATATATATATATATATATATATATATATATATATATATATATATATATATATATATATATATATATATATATATATATATATACATATATAAAATACAATATAATATGTAAACTTCATTGCTTCGTATAGCCAAAATTTTCAAGTAAAAATTTACTTAGATTTGTAAGACCTGTAATATTTATTTTTGTACTGGAAGTTACTGATTTTTCTAATTGCCAATTAATTTGTGGTCTCATTGCAATGTCTCATGAGGTTTACTGATTCTTATTTGCACAATTTTCCATGAAGATGTTGTGATGATGCACCACTGGCCCAGTAATCAAGGAGCCTCAATCCTCACCACTGGCAACAGTGGGGACGTACACTGGGAGGATAACAAGTACATACACAATAATTACAGATTCAGCTGTCTGCATCAAGTGCAATTTCCATTAAGAGCACACAGAGATCACAGTCAGTCTGGGGGTAGTTTCTCCCTTTTTCTCCAGATCCCAAATAAGACTCCCCACTGGCACAGCTATAGAGTTGAGATCTCAGCTGAGTGACCAAGCCAAGACCTTCCAGCACCCTCTCTGTCCAACCAGTGCTTTGTGTCCCTGCCCAAGTACTTGGCACACACGCGCTTTGAGGTTTGATTTACATACACACAGACCTGGGAGAGGCTGGCACAGGTTTGCTAGCTCTGCCCTCTTCTGCCCAGACTATAAGGTAGTTACCACTGCTACCAGTCAACTCCTTATCAGTTACTTTAAGGCCCTTAACAAAGGGTGTCCAATCTTACTGGTAATATTAATATTAATACAAATGGTAGTTTGATCAGGGGCAAGGCTATTAGGAGTGACCACACAGTATCACCAGATAAATATGCAAGTACTCTCAAAACTTAAATATCTCTACACAGATCAGCCGTAATGAAAGGTTTAAATATATTTAATAATAAATAATAAAAGAACAATAAAATATCCAGTATATATTCACAGTCACATCAGAGTTCAGAACCACATGAAATATTTAAAGCAACATTGCAGGACAGTCTCAAGTAAATAAATAAAATATCTAAACTAAGCTTCACTATATTCCTGACTGTATCTAAGAGAGTTACTATATTCTATTTTACTTGCTTAATTAGAGCAAGGAAGATGTTTGGTGAATGTTTTTTCTCAGGTCCAGGACAGAATACAGAATGCACTGTCTCTCTTAGAGACTCATCAAATCAATATCTCAAATATTACTGCTGGGATAGCTTGCCAGATGACATAATTTCCTGTCATCCAACTCTATCCCAGGTGAAACCCCCACTGCTGGGAGCTGGCAGTATTTAGCATCTGCCTGTGAAAATACATAGAACTTAAATCTTTGGCAGATACTGGAAGTCATAAAACAATTACATTCCTCCGCATTTCAAGACTAGCAATTATTTCACCCTAAAGACAATACAGAAATCTCCCTAGTACAGATATTATGTCTCCTGCTGGACTAAAACTGAAATATACCGTCTTTTTACAGCCTAGCAGTAAAGTAATTTAATTTCAGTTATTTTTCTGAAGTTAACCTCATGTATTCCAGTTTCCACTGTTAAAATATACAATTAAACAGTTACAACAGTGCATGTACATTTCTTTTCTATTCCATTTGGGAATGCTATGGTTACATTTTAAGAACAAGTATTTTATAAAATATCTTTTCAACACACATCTGTACAAACCTAGTTTGATATACACATGACATACAGTTCTAATACTGTTGTAACACAAGCATCGTATATAAATCATGTTGATATTCACAAATGAAATATAATTATTTACAAAATTCCAGATAGCTGTGCTGGCAGTATCCCCTTTGTCACACTTCCCCCCGAAGACTCAAGCTAGTTTTTCAAGTGACCCCTGAAAAATGTTACTTGAGAGGGATAACCCTATCTGAAAATACATTACCCCATACCCTGTCTTGAAATCCCAGCTACCTTTGCACTGCCATATCATATGCCTGCAACCCTAGGCTCCACCATAACAACTTGGGATTTTCCTGGCTGGCTCCCTGTAGCCATAGATCTCCTTCAGACTGCTCCTGCCTTCTGCTGCAAATACTAAGCACATGGGCCTCCCTGTCATGGTAAGGTTTCATGGTGTTAACATGGTACAGTTTGTGCCCCTACCTCCTGCCTAGCAGTTTCACCAGGTAGTTAACATCATTGACCCTCCTTACCATGTTGGAGGGTCCATCCCAAGCTGCCTGCAGATTGTTATGACTAACAGGAATGAGAACCATAACCTGTTGTCCCACAGCATACTCTAGCTCAAACAATTCTATAATAGCAGACCTTTTTCTGCTATTGGGCTTCTGCCAGGTTCTCCTGGGCCAAGCCCATGAGATCCCTGAGCCTTGTTCTGAGGTGTAGGACACAAGCCATGGCAGACTCCCTGTGAGATTTACACTCACACTCATCACAAATCAAATCTAGAGGTCCCCTCACCCTATGCCCATACAGCAACTCAAAAGGTGAGAAACCTGTGGATTCCTGGGGCACCTCTCTGTAAGCAAACAACAGATGGGGCAAATATTTGTCCCACTCCCTCTTAAACTGGTCTGCATATGCCAATAGCATGGTCTTTACTGTAGAGTTTAACCTCTCCATTAGACCATTAGTCTGGGGTGGTAGGGGGTGGTCTTTAGGTGCTTCAGCCCACAGCACTCCCACAGACAAGCCAGCAGGTCTGACATGAAATTGGCACCTCTGTCAGTCAGTATTTCTTTTGGGAAACCTACCCTGCTGAAAATCTCTAACAAAGCATTTGCGACCTTTTTTTGCCTCAGTGGAGAACACAGCTACCACCTCAGGGTATCTGGTAGCATAACCTACTACCACTAGGATATACGTCTTCCTGTGGAACTTGGGGTACTCAGACACCCCACAATATCCATAGCTACCCTCTGAAATGGCTCCTCAATCACAGGCAAAGGCAACAAAAGAGATTTGACCTTGTCTCCTGCCTTGCCTGCCTTTTGGCACTGCTTACAGGTCCTGCAGCACTCTGTTACATCCCTGGAAATCCCAGGCCAATAAAGGTTCTGCATAATACATCTCTTGGTATGCTTTATGCTCATATGACCTGGAAAGAGAATGTCATGGGCTATGGCTAGAAATGCCAGATGGTAGGCTCTGGGCACTACCAACTGCTGTATTCTCCCACCCTCTAGCCCTCCCTCAGGTGTCCACTCTCTATATAGTAACCCTTTGTCCCAGTATACAGATTCCCCCTTTCCATGAGAATCAGGTGCTTCCCTTGCTACCTCCCTCAAGCCTTGTAATGTAGGGTCTGAGAACTTAGCCTGTCTCAACTCTCTCTTTGTATTGTCATGCCTATGTCTAGAAATGCCAGATGGTAGGCTCTGGACACTACCAACTGCTGTATTCTCTCACCCCCTAGTCCTCCCTCAGGGGTCCACTCTCTGTACAGTAACCCTTTGTCCCAGTATACAGATTCCCCCTTTCCATGAGAATCAGGTGCTTTCCTGGCTACCTCCCTCAAGCCTTGTAATGTAGGGTCTGAGAGCTTAGCCTTTCTCAACTCTCTCTTTGTAATCCTTCCCAGCTCCCCTTCTACAGGAAATCTGCTATCCTCTGACAGTGGTGCCTCATTGTCAGCCTGGGTACTACTACTCACCTCTGCCCTTGCAGTCACTCTGTCCAATGGAACATCAGTACCCACCATCAGCTGTCACTCACCTTCAGTCTCACTGCTACAGTGTAGCTCCCTCCCTGAAGTAACCACCTCACCAGTCCTGGCTTTAAGCATGCAGTCTGTCTGGATCCCTCCCAGACTACCAGACCCACATGGCTATCTCCAAGCCTGACTGCATGTCACTGCATGCACACAAGGTACTGCATTATCAAAATCATTCCCTATCAGGACATTTGCAGGGATATCCTCAAATACACCTACTTGCTTGCTTTCTTTTCCACCCTCCCAGTCAAGGTGAGCCCTAGCCAAAGGTATTTGGAATGGGGTCCCTCTTAAAGCTCTGATTGGAGTAGACTGCCCAAGCAAGTAGTGCTCCTCTTTAACCATTGCAGGCTTCACAATGGTTAGGTCAGAGGCTGTGTCTCTCTTAGCAGTGGCCTGTTTCCCATCTACTAAGATAAGATATAACCCCTTGAGGTAGTTTGGTACCCTTGTTGTCTCCAGACAACTTATTGCTGGCATTCTGTCATTCCAACCTACTGGCTCCCCTTCCCTTTGTTCCCCACCTTGCCTGTGTGGACATATATGTGCTACATGGTGCCACTGGTTACATTTAAAACATTTAACCCTTGATCCTGGCCATGTACCTGAACTAATTGCTTCCCCTGTTACTGGCAGACACTGTTGGGGTGGTTTAGGCTGCCCACCATGGGTTCCGTTACACCCATGTGCAGCACTGGGGTATCCCTTTCCTGTGCAGTGATGCCCTGCTTGCTAGGCATACATTTGCCTTTTTCCCCAACTCATCTGTGGTATTACATTCCCTATCTGCCAACCAGATTCTCATGTCCTCAGCCAAAGTGTTAAGGGCTTGTTCCCTAACCAAAAGGTCTGCTAGCCCTTTAAAAGTGGTGACCTGACACCCACTCACCCACCTGTAAAAATAAGTGGCTAACTCAGCAATATATTCACACACAGTTTCATCTGCTTTGCATTTATGCTCACAAAATGTTTTTATAAGCTTCAGCTGTTAACTTACACACTCTAATAAGCAATTTATAGCTCTGTTATAATTTAAGCAATCAGTATCAAACAATTTAGGAACAGCAGTTAAAGCTTTACCATGGAGTAAGGGGGTCAGAAATCATACCCAGAGCCCTTGGTCAATATTATATTGTTTACATACCCTTTCAAACATATGAATAAAACTATCAGAATTATCACCCTCTGTAAATTGTGGAAGAAATTTACTGACCTTTATTGTTTCTGAGGTTCGGTTACTCCCTTATCCATTACCTCCATGAGCCCAGTGAAGAGTCAGCATCTCCTTTGCATGTTGCCTCTGCCTCTCATTTTCTTCAGCTTCTGGACATCTCAGTCTCTCTGCTGCTTCTAATTCCATTTGTTTTTCCTGCTGCAGTCTCTCTGCTGATGATAGTTCCAAACATTTGGCCTCTAGCTCAAGTCTCTTTAACTCCAGATGGATTTTTAAGTCATCTGAGGCAAAGGTGAACTGTTCATTTTCTGAGAGTTGTACATCCCCAATGCCAGTCTGGTTGTCTTCCTGGTTGCTGGTCTGTGATTCAACTGTGGCTTGGCACATCTCAGGCAACTGTCTCCTTGTCAGCTTGCCATAATTCTCTGCTGACATCCTTGCCTGCTCTGCCTGACTAATTAAGCTAACAACAATAAATACATAAAACTATTGTGATATGAAACTCTGACTGTCAACCATGTGGCTGCTTGAGAGTATAAACACCTTCTTTAGTAACCACTCTTTACAGACTACATGAGTTCAATATCCACACCACTGAATTCCAATATGTGGATATCCCACCACTGCTCACCAATAATGTGATGACCCACCACTAGACCAGTAATCAAGGAGCCTCAATCCTCACCAAAGGCAACAGTGGGGGATGTATACTGGGAGGATAACAGGAACACACACACTATTTCCAGATGCAGCTCTCCACATCAAGTGCAGTTTCTCTAAAGAGCACATAGAGACCACAGTCAGTCTGTGGCTGGTTTCTCTCTCTTTCTCCATATCCCCAGTAATACCCCCCCACTAGCACAGCTATAGAGTTGAGATCTTAGCTGAGTGATGAAGCCAAGACCTTCCAGCACCCTCTTTGTCCAACCAGTGCTTTGTGTCCCTGCCTAAGTAGCTGACACACACTCTTTGAGATTTGATTTACACACACACACACACACACACACACACACACACACACACAAACACACACACACCTGGGAGCGGCTGGCACAGGTTTACAACATATGCCCCCTTTTGCCCAGACTATAAGGTAGTTACCACTACTACTAGTCAACTCCTTATCAACCACTTTAACGCCCTTAACAAAGGGTGTCCAATCTTACTGTGCAAGATTAACATTAATACAAATGGTAGTTTGAACAAGAGCAGTGCTATTAGGAGTGGCCCATACAGTGTCACCAAATAAATATGCAAGTACTCTCAAAACCTAAATATCTCTACACAGATCAGCCATAATGAAGGGTTTAAATATATTTAATAATAAATACTAAAAGAACAAGAAAATACTCAGTATATATATTCACAGTGACATCAGAGTTCAAAACCACAGGAAATATTTAAAACAACATTGCAGGACAGTTTCAGATTAATAAAATATCTAAACTAAGCTTCACTATATTCCTGACTGTATCTAAGAGAGTTAATATACTCTAGATAACTGACTTAATGAAAGCAAGGCAAATGTGTGGTGAATGGTTCTTGTCACGTCCAAGACAGAATTCAGAATGTACTATCTCTCTAAGAGATGCCTCAAATTAATATCTCAAATATTACTGCTGGGATAGCTTGCAGGATGACATAATTTCTTGTCATCTGACTCTATCCCAGGTGAAACCCCCACTGCTGGGAGCTGGCAGTATTTAGCATCTACCTGTGAAAGTACATATACCTCGGATCTTTGGCATATGCTGGAAGTCATAAAACAATTACATTCCTCCACATTTCAAGACTAGTAATTATTTCACCCCAAAGACAATATAGAAAGCTCCCTAGTACAGACATTATGTCTCCCACTGCACTGAAACTGAAAGATACCATCTTTTTATGGCTTAGCCATAAAGTAACATAATTTCAGTTATTTTTCTGAAGTTAACCTCATGTATACATTTAAACAGTTAAAATAGTTCATGTACATTTCTCTTCTATTACAGTAGGGCACACTGTGGTTATATTTTAAGCACAAGTACTTTATAAAATATCTTTTCTGTACAAACCTAGTCAGATATAGACATGGCATACAGTTCTAATACAGTTGTAACACAAGCATCTTATATAAATCATGTCGATATTCAGAAATGATATATAATTATTTATAAAATTCCAGATAGCTGTGCTGGCAGTATCCTCTTTGTCACAGATGTATGAAGGCATTAAAATAACTGGAAGCTGGAAAAAACACTGGCTAAGAAAGATTCCTCTTCACAAAGTGCAAACTCAGTTTAAGACAACTTTGCACATGTTAAAATAATAAATAAGTGGTTGTGCAAGATAATATCTGTCCAATTTAAAACATCACTATCAGATTTAATAAGTGTGGCTTCAGCTTCAGCTGTTTTTATTTATTTTGGCGATAACACTCTGATTTCAAGTTTCTTGTTGACGTGGTGGTCTGTTGGAGCCATATCTGCATTTAGGATCGACGATTATTTAAGATTATAATAATCTTTTTTGTGTTGGTTTTTAATTATGGTGCAGTAGGATTTTAGTTTGTTATACTTGCACCTTTTAGGACGAAAGTACTTTGTTTGCTGGTGCTAGTAATAGGAACACACCCCCTTATGGGTCTATGTGATTTGTTAGTTTGAACACACTTAATTAGCATAATTTATTGTATAAAAATGTGGTTGTTATTCAGAGATGTAAAACTTTTTTGTCTGAGGAAGGAGCGCCATTGAGTTCTCCGAAAGCTTGTGCTTACTTCATTAAATTTACATTTTTTATTGTCAGCCTTGGACTTGTGCTTTCTACAGCTCATTCGTTTGGTTTACCTGGTATATCTGCATTTTGGGAAAAGTGTTTTCAACACTGCCTCATGTATGTAATGTTCTTCACTAAACAAGGATTTAGTCCTTCAAAGCAGGACATTATTTTGCCCCCAATATTGCCATTCATCAGCACCCTCCAAGCCAACTAACTCATTTATCCTCCATTATTAGGGCGAGGGACAGCTAGGAGGGGGCGATCATTTAGACAGTCATCTGGGGAGTTTTGAGGGGTTTTCTTGTTTTCTCCCTAAGTGGAAAGTGGGCTTGAGAAGTTACCCCCTGGCTGCTTGATCAATGTGTGGTCAGTATGAAGCCTGTTCTTGGGTGTCAATGCTACATCCTCGCAGACTTTTTTTTATCTGAGAGGTCTTCCATAGGAATCTGTATTAACAGTGATCTTGTTTTGACTCTTGTATATTGCAACTGCCAGTTGCTGCTACTGTTTAAAATCATACCCTCATTCTTACCAGATACACACAGTTTAGAAGTAAAACATTGTGAATCAATCACTGCTTGCATTTAAGATTGCTTGGAACCAATCAGACCCACTGTTCATGATGCCGGACTTCTGCCATACCTCAGATGGTTCTATTTCATGCCAATGCAGGTAGGTGCATTTGGTATTTATTTTTTTTATTTATTTAACATTTGTTTACCGGGAAATTCTGACTGGGACAGAGCCCATTTTCAGCGGAGGCCAAGGAGAAAAGCTCCAGAAACATGTCCTTGGAACAGTAGCAGGGAAACACTTCAAGGAAGCCTTAGTTCATCTTGCAATAATTAACGAATGAATGATATGAAAAAGTTGTGTTATACTAAAGTAAATGTAATTATATTTTAGAAAACCTACAACTGCTGTAAATCTTGCAATATGTAAAATGATATAGAATATGAAAATAGAATAACACTGTGTGTGACTGCTTTCAATGGGAAAGCAACAAAACTGTTAGAGTATGTAACCAAATCTGCTTCTCAAATGTTTGTAATGATTTCAGATTGAAAAAAACACATTATCTTTTTAGAGTCAGCCTCCCCCACCCACATACATACACAAAAGCATACCCCAATTTTAAAGAAAATCAGGAAACTCTGCATGGGATTGTTTTAAGCAAAGATTGTTAGCTACAGACAGATACTGTAATGCCTCACTAGGTTACACAAGTGGACTATGTCATAAACAGAGTAGAGCACATAAGGTAATACATGCTGTGTCTAAAACAGCATATTCTGACTGTTTGGATTACTACAAAATAAAACATTGTTTCAGGGTTATTTAAATTTACCTCTGAAGCCTACAGAAAAAAAAAAGTTTAGATAGCACAAGAAAAGGGCTGAGGCCAGCGTTAGGGATTTTACTGCGGAAATAAGGGGTCTATACCACAACATCAAAGTGTCAAAACTTTGAATGTTATAACATCGAACCCAAAACCACGAAAGCTGAAAACCTCTAAGACTGAGAACAGCAATTTTTTTCCCTGGAGAAAAAAATCAGTGTTCCAGTACAAAACGCGAAACACACGAACACTACAAACTATTTCTAATATGGGGGGCTGTGCCCCCCACACCCCCTACTTAAATATACCAACTCCGAGATCACACCACAGTGGGGGGAATAGCAAAGCCGTGGAAATGGCCCACCAAATTCTTTCCCTGGGAAAGAATTCGATGTTCCGCTGCTTCGATATTTTCAGTCTTCGAGATTTCAAGTTCGAGGTTTTGGTATTCAAACTTTTCAGCATTCGAACTTTTGATATACTCCCGAAATAAGCATGTACTTTCAAAGGTGGGTGAGAGGATGTCATATCAAAACTTTTGAAATGTTGGAAGAGCTTATCACAAGGCAGTAAGTACCCCATACCTTGTCTGTGGACATAAGAATCTGGTTGACTTTAGTAGTATAATAATATCAATGTGCAAAATGGATGACTCTGTCTAGCCAACAGGGTACAATCACACAAGAAGGGAATACCCAGCACTCCACATAGGTATAGGTGACTGAATGGGGTAGTCCAAACCTTCACAACAGCTTGCACAGCAAAATGGTAAATATTCATGCCACAGTCTTGGAGTAAAAAGTTTCCACTGTAACAAATTAGAACATGCATGGATGGGCCAAATGTCCACAGCACAGAGTGGGAAATACAAGCCAGATGACAAAGCTACAAGACATAACAAGGCTGTAGTGGTTTGTATAGAAAATGCAAATGCTCCATACTATTACAAGGGATTGTATCCCACCATGGTAGATGGTAAAGTAACCATTTCCAAGAGGAATAAAGCATCAGACACAACTAGCATGAATATGCACATCTTAGGAATCTTTCTTGCCCCAAGCAGTTCACTCTAATTTGGGTCAGGGGAGGGGCACCTTTTCAGCTGCCATTAGCATGGTTCATTTGGACAAGGAAGGGTGGGCATGGAGGCAGTCAGATGGCTGTGTTTGATGATATCCCAGCAGATGTTCTAATATGTAGTAACTTTAATGACATGGTATCTTGTGTATGTGCATTTACACATAGCTCAGCATGGAAAAATCATGTGAAGAATGGAGCAGCAGTTGGTAGCTCCAAGGGTCTACCAACAGGCAATTCTTGCCATAACCCATAATATTCCTTTTCTTGGTTGTGTGGATAAAGTAGGTTCATAGGTGTTTACTAGGCTAATGACTATAATGGCCTTTTTAAGCCTAGCCATGCATCCCAAATCTCTGACAAGTTCTGATGCCCTTGATAAGTGTAAGCATTGGCCTGGGAGATGAACCATTGACAGGTTACATCTGTCCATTAGAGACATACGTACCAAACCAGAGATGAACTTCTGGTTTCCCATCCAATTGTCCAAGTTGCACTTGAATTGGATTAGGGAGGCACTCTGCTTCACATAGATGGGGAGTCTGTTCCATAGATGGGGTAGTCTCTGGGATATATACCTATCTGTACAGCAGGTCCTATTTATATCACAGGCAAGGTTTAAGTCTTTAGAACAAGTAATTTGTATTTTCTCCATTTTCCTTGTTTGGTCAAGGGTAGTTTCTTTACTCACTAGTGGGGAGTAGGGAGTACTGAGCTGCCTGTTTGTCTCAGAGGGAGGTGGTTTAAGGCAGTAACTTGTAGTTTATTGGCCATTTGGTGTAATTCTTCTTTTTTCCAGCCCCCTATAGCACGCACCTCCTCGAACTATACTACTGGATCTAATCAGCGCCTATAATATAAAAAAGATCCTCTCTATTCTCTATCTGTTAAACCTAGCACTTGCTCTACAGTACTTATGCCAAAAGGCCCCCCCGGAATCTTTTTAAGTTTTTGTCTATCCTTCTTCTATGTCGAGGGGATCGTTGCTAGTGTCCTCCTCTGCTCAGCTGGTGAACCCTGGGATTATTGGAGGCATACAATTGCCTCATGTATGTACAAAGACTCCTCCTCCCACAAACACAAATACATGCGAGAGATGAGACTGTCTGGCCAAACTGGAGGCTGACAACACCTGCAACACATAGACCTCACAGTCAGCAGACACATAGTCATTGGGTGACTCCATCAGACACACTGACGACGCGGGCCTCACCAGACTGAGTAAGGAGAAGGTGAAAACAGTACTCAAGCGCTTGAATCACTTACAAATGCCTTACCAGCAGCACTGCAGGCTGCATGGATAAGCAAATCCCAAAAAAAACAAAGACTAAAAGTACCAAGGCAAGCGTCCAGTCTGGTGGACTGACCATAAACAAACAACTACAACAAAGAAGGAAGCACTACAAGATGAGCAAAATCCTTAAAAGGTAGACACGCCAGTCTACTATAAAAACTAAGAGAGACTCAAAAGACAATCATAAAGGCTTCTTTAGCTATATAGAAACCTGGGAGGGAACCCAGATATGCTCAGAAACTACAGAAAATGATGTGAAGATTACTGATCCTACAGACATTGCTAACATACTGGCTGACAGGTTCAGTGCCTACATTGCCCACCTTATCATGAAGGGATTCATCTAGATCCAAGGAGGTCATAGTCTCCTTTACTCATCACTCATCAGACCAATGATTGAGTACAATGCCCCCAATCGAATGTATCTGACCCACTTGCAGCAGCTGGAGAGGTGACCTTTGCCCTAACATACAAGGCCATGTCAAACCTTTGATTTGATGAATACACCTCACCTCAAAAAAAATCTAGATCAGAGCCACAAGTAATTCTGGTACTGTTTGTTTTGTGACTATGCAGGAAGTCCATCAGAGTGGGCTCTGACAATGCCCTGTATGCCAGGCATAGATCTTCCCTCAAAAGCCTAAAGGAGACAGTATAGAGGGATAGGGCCCTGATGCAGTCTGCACAGAACATATTAGTTACGCCATGTATTATTTTAGTGAGGAACCTCTGTGGATGTTCCAGTTGTTGGATATGCCTGGTTAGGTACATGCCAAAGGGGGCATTGTACTCAATGATAGGTCTGATGAATGCCAAATACAGTGGATGAATGGGCTTATGCTGAATTGCTATTGGGTAGCATTGTAAAAGATATGAAAAAGTACAGCCAAATGTGTAAGCAGTGTCAAAAGGTTGGCAAGTCAGGAAATAAAGTTAGGGTATATCCCCAGCACAATGCCAGGGACTCAGTGGACAACCAAAAAGGTATGTTATCTGTCAGAGCAAAGATATCTCAAACAGAAATGGCAAAAATGTTCTACCATGTTAGCAATAATGCAGAAAGTCTTTTAAAAGAAGGAAGTGGGTAAATGTGACTTGAGGTATACCTTTTGCCCAAGTTTGATTTTTTTTAGGTTGTCTCTAGAAAGCTCATTTGAGATCTAATAAGGGTAAGAAGTATGAAGAGGCTTAGTCAAGCTAAAATAAAATTAATTATATTGTTCACAAAACAGTGGTCATTATAACTCTAGCAGTATGCAAAATGTGCAACATTTATAGAATGTAAAAAGTGCGAATAGTGGTGAGCATGTGACTGCTTCCAGTGGGAATACTGCAAAACTGTTCAAAACGAAACCAGTCAATACTTAATATTAATTAAGTAAAACTTGGTTTAAAAAATCACATAAATCTATTTACCATAACAGCAGAAAACCTTTAAAACTTAAAATGTGTTAATAGTTACTTTTCTGCTTTTCAAAAAACACTTTATATTAACAACATTGTTCAAACCAGGTAAAATGTAGGATGCAAGCCTGAACTGCCATTCAGCCTCCCTTTGTTCAACTAAATTCCTGTAGTTCCCTCCCCTTGGATCCTGACTAACAACTTCCAAAATAGAGAAGGTAAATTTTTTCCAATTTACACAAACACATGAATGCTTGAACAAAGTTTTATTCAAATTTTTCCTTTTTATGGCATGCTCATGTTCCTGTATTCTCTTCCTCAAACTCCTAGTTGACATGCCTACATAAAAAGCAGGACACATAGAACATAAAGCAATGTAAATGATACCAGAGGTGCCACAGTCCAACCTACCAGGGACCGTAAAAGTCCTAAGTGTGTTAAAAAAACAAAGGGGCCTTCATAAAATAATCTACAGGCTCTGCAACCAATACACTTAAACATACCCCCTCCCCTGACACACGAAGAATCAGTAGCATGTCTATTTAGTTCCAACATTTGTTTAATGCTAAAATTCTTTTTATAAACAAAAGATGGACTGTCCCCAACACCTTGGCAATGTCCCCGTTACCTATAATAACCTTTCAGTTGTCACAAAGGATATTACATATGACATGATTATCTACACTCATGTCCAAACAAAACTTAGGACCATCCTTCACCATTCCAGAAGTTCCCTTCCTAACCACTGAATGTGTGGGTTCTGTCTTAGAGAATCCATTTGTTAAAATTGGAGGGAAATCTGTGTGTCTCCTAGAAATAATTTCTTTAGCTGCCCTACTAAGTAACTTCTCCAGGTACCCCCTATCCATAAATAAACCCTTTATGAACTTTATTTCACTTAAAAATGTAGTATCATCCACAGTCAGATGGGAAGCTCTAATAAGCTGTCCCCGTGGAACGTTCCTTTTCATGAAATTAGGATGATCACTTTTAAAATGTATGTAGTTATTACAAAAAGTACTCTTTCCATGAATAGTATTTAAGAACTTTCTACTAGAAATGTCTCAGTTTATACTGACACCTAAAAAGGACACATCTGTACTCTGCTCACCTACAACAAACTTTTAAAAAGTGGTGCTTTGACTCAAAGAGTCAACAAAATGCTGAACATCAAAATTCTCTTGCCTAGCAATACTAGCAATAAAAAACAGGTCATCTGCAAAAAACAATATTTTCATATGGGGAGGGGGGGGTTGGGCAAAATTTCCACATCCCACTAACCTAAGACCAAATTTGCACAGGTGGGCCCAACTGTAGCACCCATTGCCACACCCTTTAACTGTTTATAAAAACAACCATTAAACATGAAATAAGTGTTTTCCAATAATGTTTCCAATAAACACATATAGATAATAATATTGTTGTTACTTAATTCAGTGTATTTGCCTAGAAACCACCTGATGTAATCAACACCCACATCCTGTGGGATACAGGTGAAAAGAGCAACTACATCAACAGTAAACAAAATCAGGTTTTCACTAGTGTCACCTTGTGCAAAGGAAAACAACCTTAGTTTATCCAAAAAGTCCCAAGAATCTACAATATAAGATGGCATTTTCTTAACATACTGTTTAAAAATATAATCCAAATATAAAGAAATGCAGTCAGTAGAACTACCAGAAGCAGAAATAATCGGTCTAAATAGGGGTTTGGTGGTGCACTTATGAAGTTTAGGGATCCCAAACAGGACGCCTATTCTGGGATCCTCCACATACAAAAATTCAAACACTTCATTAGTGATTTCACCATTCATAAGTAAATTAGTGATTTCACCATTCATAAGTAAATCATACAAAGTACTATAGATAGTCACATAACTTTTTGTGATCTCAGATTTAGTCACCTTCTTATACTCCAGTGGATTCAAGAATAGATTTCAATAGCATCATTGTAATCTTGGACATTCATTACAACCACCACCCCCCTTGTCAGCTTTCATAAACCTTAAGTCACTTATGCCCATGAGTTCATAAAAAGCCTTACTTTCATTTACATTTAAATTATAAAAGGCATTCTTGTTTTTTCCAGACAAACATTTCCTGATGTTCTTCTCACAAAACGTCTCGAACACTTTAACAGTATACATCAAATTAGGGTTATAAGTAGGTTTACACAGAATATTCCTGTGACCAACATCACTCGAAATGTACTTTAAATTCAACTTTTGTGAATACAACTTCAGTTCAATCAAAGATTTAGTGATGTTAGCTCTCCTGCTTGGCCAGAAATTAAATCCCAGCTTTAAAACCTTTTTGTGTTCTTCAGTTAATTAGAAATTGGAGCGATTGAACTCAGAAATGTTAGAACTTACAGGGTAAAAAGACTGTATTATTTGCGAAATCTGCTCCTTCCCCTGCTGCACTTCTGGTACCCGTTGCTCCTGCTCAGATTCCTGTTCCCTGTACGAACAAAGCCTCCATGTAAAAAACCTTTTTTGCTGTGATTTGTAGCAACATTGTTGTCACCCACTGTCCTTGAGTTAGAAATACTCGCCGAATTATGTAAACCGTCTTCATTAGGGTCAGGAGCCGTTACTGTGGTGTTGGTCTTCCTTCTTACTACCTGCTGAGAAATTTCACTTCCTTCTGATGTATGCACAGAATGTAAGGTGGTTACAGGATTCTCTTGGCCTTCTACATTCACTGTGTGTGAAACAACACCATTCAATCTGCCACTCTCACCAGTTGTGACCTTAAAATCACTTTTAAGGTCTATTCTGGAATTAGACATGGTGGAAAAAAAGTAATTGTAAGCAGTACCAGCCTCATACACTACTACAGTTTTCTCATACTTTTTGACATTGTCTAAAACTTGGTGGTATTCAGATTTTAAATCAGGACAATTATTCAGTAATTGAGTAACTGTGTTGTCCACGTCTGCCAATCTACCCTTTAATTCGTTAAAGGTAGCAGTATTGTTCTTAATTAACAATTTAAGAAACTCCTTGCCTACAGTATCAAAAAAAACAAACAAACAAGTTCTTTATAAAATGGGCTGTTCGTGTTCACACCATTAGGCATCTTAACAAAACACAGACCTTTGGGAACAACACCTACTCTGATACAATGTTCAAAATACTTGTTTTCCACATGTAATGCACAATAACGTTTCAGACACCTTTCCAGTTTGTCTAAAAAGTTAGATGCATCATTTCTAACTGAAACATTGTCTACATGAAACTCTTCTCCACTGAAAGGGTCAAAACTTACATTTAGCAACTTCTTGACATCAATGTTGTTAATATAAAGTGTTTTCTAGTTAAACACCAACAAGGAACCTTGTTCAACAAAACAAAGCACGCCAGCTGTAAAAAGACCTTAACGCTTTATTAGTTCCACGAAAAGAGCGTTTTCGCCACGGACCTCCGTGGCTTCATCAGAGAATGTAAAAAGTACAAAAAAATCAAGTGGAATTTACATTTTATATTAGACCAATACAGGAAGTGACATCGTCGGTACATCCTAGGATGCCACGACGTGCAGTAGTATAAAAACATAAACTATGTACCACGTACATTCACAATATAAAAACAATAAGCAAGTCATGCTTTATATTAATTAAAATTCTATATGCACACACAGGTTCGACTAATATATATTTAAAAACCGTGCATAGAAAACAGTTTTTCATGATAACCAACTAGGGTCATCATAACCTGATAAAAATAGCAAGAAAAACCACCTCAGTCCTATTGTACACCAATACATAAACCAACTAACAATGCAAGGCAGGTAAAAGTAAAAAAAGTATACACATATATATGTGTATTTAAACTGTAAATGCTAACTGAATGCTAGTTTAATGTTGTTATATTAATATATAAGAACCTACATTCAAAGACCTATTAATGCAGTAGCTAGGAACATGGGGTCTAAAAATGTGAAGGCTCCTTTTGTGACTGGGTACTGTCTTACAGTTATCGAAAATAACTTCTCAACTTTAGAACAGGGGCAATATTGCAATTACTGTTAAGGCCGGGATGATTAAATGCGTCCAAACGCAACTGCCACTCCAGTTCTTTGTTCTCCAAGATCAGGGAAAATGGTCCACCCCTAGGTTTTACAGGTACATGATCTATTGCCATAAAGTTAAAACTATGGCCTGGATTTAAGGCAATATGCTTAGCTAAAGCATTGTCATCCCTATTGTTCCTAATCGCATAAAAATGCTCGTACATTCTATCCCGCAACCTTCTGTCAGTTTTTCCAATATAGAACCCCCGACAGCAATTGCACAAAGCAATGTAGATGATAGATCTACTCTCACAGTTTAGGGGGAACCTAATGGTGTATTTAGCGTCCCTCACTTGAACGTCTCACCAACACAAGTGTTGTTACAAACTTACAAAACCCGCATCTAGTCATTCCTTCCTTTTGAAAAGGATCCTCCATGCTCGTTCCTTTGCATGAGTTCCTTAAGATTGTTGGACCTCCTAAATATAAATCTAGGTTCCGCCCCCAGTTTTTCAACCAGGAAGCCATTTGAAGAGATAAGGTACCAGTTTTTCCTAATGATATCCAAAATGGTTTGAGTGTTCATGCTGTAAGTAGTAACAAAGCTCAGCGAGAAATTACATTGGGGTTTTGGAGGTGCACTTATAATGCTCATCCCTTCCCCCTCAGCTGTCGTGGCTTGACCAGAATTCACATCTACATCATTAGATGCCAAATTGTGTTGAAAAAGCAAGGGTTTGTAAAAACCCTTTATCCTTTTAGATGTAACTTCCTCTATGAGTTCGCCTAGCAAAACATCAGGGTACCCCCTATTTAGAAACATCTCCTTCAACAGAATGCACTCCTTAGAAAGTCCACCAACGCATTTCGCACATTCTTCCTGCCCTCACCAGCTGGCCCTTCACAATGGACCTTTTTTGCTTATATGGATGGAAACTGGTGAAGTGCAGGAAAGAATTGCAGTATGTGGATTTCCTGAACACTGTTGATGTCAAAACGTGGTTTGTTGTATCTTTCACTAATTTAACGTCCAGGTAATCTATCTCTAGAAGTGAGAACTTGAATGTGAATTTCAAAAAATCAGTTGAAGAGTTAATAGAATCCACAAACTCCATTGCTTGTGCTTCTGATCCCCTGAACAACAAAAACATGTCGTCCAGGAACCGGGTATAGAATGTAACAAGCCCCCTGTTGCCAAGAATTCTATTCAATATATTTTCCTCCCAGTAGCCCATCACATAATTTGCTACCCCTGCACCACAGGGAGAACCCATAGCCACCCCACGTTTCTGTAAGAAAAAGTCTCCGTTGAATGAAAAATAATTACTGGTCAGTACAATCTCCAATAACTCCGTGACCAAGTCAACCTCAAGTTTAGAAGCACCAAGGCCATTCAACATAATGCCTATCCACTCCACCGCCTCGACGTCTGGGATGGAGGTATATAAGTCTATGACGTCAATGGTCAGCAAGTTGTTGTTATCATGATATGGTACCCGGTTAATATTCTCAAGAAACGTCCATGAGTCCCTACATATACTAGGGATTCCTTTAATGTACTTATCCAGAATCTGAGTGATCAACTTTGAACATGGGTAAGTTATGGACGACTCGACAATCAACGCCCTCATAGGAGGGTCGCTGATGCTCTTATGGATTTTGGGGATACCAAACATTACGGGTATCTTAGAACAGGTTATGTCGATATAGTTGTACAAGTTCATATCAATTTTACCCATCAAAAATAGGTCCCTAAAATAACCTCTAGTTCTTTGAATGCTGCCATTGACTTCATTCTTTGAGGATGCTATATACATCACCTTCTAATAATAGTGACATCTTTTCATTGTATGTTGTATTATGAAAGATGACCAGCCCCCACCCTTATCGGGTTTTAATACAGATAGGTAAACGGCTGACCTCGTCTAAAAGTGCCATCTGTTCTTTAGTAACATTATATTGTTTAGCCCAAGGTCCATGTTTGATGTTATGGGCTAGGAATCTGAAGTCCACTTCACAGTTGTTTTCAAACAACTGTAAAGTGGAATGCAGAGGGGGATTAAATACACTAGCCAGTTTCAATTTACTGGTCATGGTACCATCCCCCGTTACTCCATCACCATTTGTCGATTGGTCAAACAGAAGTTGGAGGTTCATCTTTCTTACAAAACATTTAAGCTCAATGATTTCTTTGGCAATGTTACCGTTCCTACTTGGAACGAAAGAATTTCCAAATGCCAACAATTCAATAAGCTGATTGTCTACAGTGATATCAGAAAAATTGTAAATCCTGAAATCCCCATTGTTGTTTGTGAGAATAGTGGGGTAGCTAGTTTCCAGTGGTTGGTCCAAGAAGACTGTGTTGTCTAAACCATCCCATAAAGAAGCACCCCTCTCTGTCCCCTCATCGTCCAGGTCTGCCACTAGTTCCTTCTCCTGTTCGCATATGGTCTCCTGTCATGGCCTACCAAAATTCCTGTTGTTGTGGCCTGAATTCTGCTTGTTAAATTTATTATTATTACTAGTGGCCCCTTGGGAATTACCCGGTCCTCCCTCATGTCTAGCTATCGCCTTAATTCTATTACTCCTCCTAGGTTCCTCATTATTATGACTAACATTGCTTTCAAAGACATCCTCTTCTATAATGTCATCAAGTCTAGCGTCATTCTCTTCTGTTAATATAATCGAGTTCCCCACCCGCCTGTGTGTGTAATAATTAATGCCTTTGAGATTAGGGTATGCAATCTTTCAAATATGCCTCCCTATCTCGAACTAACTTCCTGCTTTTGTTACCTTTAGTTTAGTTAGAAGTGTGTCTATGTGATAAAATTCTCCCATAGTCGAACCTGTATCTACTAAAGTCGGTATGAACTTTGACATCTCTGTCAAGTTCATTTATATCGTTCAATAAAATATCAATATGTACTGCATAATGCTCACAATTAAGTCAAGTAATTCCTTACCTTGCTTCTGAAACAAGGTTTCTAAATCAGTTAAAAAACCAAGGTCAGCGATAAGGCCTGACGGCATAAAGTTGTTACGTAGTCCCTTCGGTACCAGTTCTTCCGCTATGCACTGTTTAAAGTATGCAGACTCCAACTGCAACTTTTTAAGTTTTAGCAGTTTGGAGTCAAGCAGTTTGAGTTTATCAGATAAACAAATGTTACTGTTAGATGAACCAGTCCCAGAAGTCATATCTTGTTGTCCAAATGTAAAACTTGTCGTGTCCAATAGCCAACCACCAAGGTTGGGTAGTCCATCAGTCCTGTCAGCAGTTCTAATTGCATTTATGTCCTGGTCCGTCCGTTGGTCGCCAAGTTAAACGGACATTGGACACCGCCTCCTGCATAAGACCCTAAACGGTCGGCCTCACCCTCAATAAGAGGAACACTGCCCACCGAAAAGAATTATTCTGACTGGTACCTGAATTAGTTAGAAGGCTCTAACAATCGCTGCCCGTTGTGCAGCTGGAATCCAGTCATTTTCACTGCCTTGACTCGGCCCCATCGACCCGCACCAACCGCTTGTCTCTTTCAGTTCCTGAAATGCGGCTTGCATGTTATCCATTCTTGAATTAATTTGTTCAAGCCTGTCCGATAGCCCAGATAGTAAGGCTACCAAATCCGTCTCCACTCCATTGCTTCCGCTTGCCATGCCGCTGTGAATGTAAAACCAACAGGTATCCTCAAGAAGACAAACAAACGACCAACAAGAAGATGAACCCCAACAGAATTTTTAACAAAAAAAATTTTAAACAAGTTAGACCTTTCAGAAAAAAATAAAAAATTTTTAATTTTAGACTGTATGCGGTAGTAAAACCCAAAACCAGGACCCCTTCAAAAGCGAAAATTTTTTAAACCCCCGGAAAACAAAAAGTTTTCATGATAAAAAGGTTTATACCCAAAAAAAACAGTAATTTTAAACCCGGCAGGGATTGAAAACCATGTATTTGAGAATGTTAATTTGGGTTTATTAAATTTTGGAAATTGTTTGGGGACAGGGGCTTTTTACCGGGAACAAAACAAACCACGATGTTAACAACATTTTTTCCCCCAAATTTTTCCGTTAAGCCAAAAATGCCCTTTTTTAACTCATTTATTTTCATTTCCCAAATAGTTCCCCGTTTCCCATTTTCCCAAATGGTAAAAAAAATCCCGAAATTCCCTTTTTTTTCCTTACCCCAAAAACAATTTTGTTTAAATAAAAAGTTTTTAGATCCTGGTTTAAACAGCCTAAGCCCAAATTGTTCATCCTTCCTCAGCGTCCGGTTTCAGGTTTAAAAATTTTTCTTTTTAAATTCTTTCCAAAAGGCCCCCATTTTTAAAACCCCCTCAAAGGTTTTATTAGGAAACCGGGGAAGCGGGGATGGTTTGGATGAAACCGTTTTTTTTGCCGGAAACTTTGAATGAATTTGTAAATAGGGATTTTCCCCCCTGAAACATTTTTGAACCCGAATTATTTTATTTTTTCATTCAAAACCCAAAAAAAAAATTTTCTTTTAAATTTCATATCGGTTTCAGGATTCAAAAAAAACCCAAAAAACCTTTAAAAACAGAAAACAAAAAATTTCCCCAAATAAAAAAAAATTTTATTTAAAGGGAAACCCCATAAAAACCAAAATTTAAATAACCCGGCCTAGTAAAAAAACCCCTCGACACACCAAAATAATTAATTATAAAAAATATTTAATAACCCGGTTAAGCATTTAAAGGGAAAAAAATTTTTAACTTCGGGAGATCAAGAATCAACATTAAATTTTCCCCCCTGATGCCAAGCCGGGGATTTCTACTTATATCTTCCCCTTCATAACCCCAAACCAATTAAGATGGGAATGACTTAAAAAATTGAAACAATTTTAGGAACTCCTTTTCCCATAAACTCTATCAATTCCTTCTTAGTTTATAAATTTTAAAATCTTTCCCAAGCCAAATCCCCATTTGCGTCATTATTAAAACCCAAAAGTTGCGTTTAATTATTTTATAATCCCATTCATCGAATTGACCAAAAATTTTAAACCAACGTTGCCATTCCCTTCTATGTCCATACGATAAATTTAGGATCCTTTTTAATGACCTTTTGAAGAAAACCCGGGTTATTTACAAAAAAATTTTTCTTTTAAACTTTGCTTGTTTAACCGGAAGGTAGTGGCTACCATTTTCATAAACAAATAATGAACCTGCGGCCTCGCCAAGAACTAAAGGGGAAAAGACTCATTCCTTTAACAAACCTAAAAAATAAGGTTTGGACA
Source organism: Protopterus annectens (assembly GCF_019279795.1). NCBI lineage: Eukaryota > Metazoa > Chordata > Ceratodontiformes > Protopteridae > Protopterus > Protopterus annectens. Next base: position 16,801,341 of record NC_056748.1, read on the forward strand.
ATACTTAAGCGTTTTTTCAGCCAGGCAGGGGTTTATTACCCAATGGTTTTAATTAACCAAAACCCTCCCCTTTTTTAATGAACCCGTATCTTAAAGAACCTCTTTATTTGAATGCCCCATATTCTAATGTATCCCTTTCCCCCATGATTTTGAACCTTAAAAATTTTATTTTTTTGTCCCCCTCATTGATTTTCCAGCACCGAAAGTTGTAAACAACCGCAAGGAAGGGGTTAAAAGCCTTTTTACGGTCATACTCTCCCCCAAATTGGATTTCAAAAAATTTCTTAAACCTTTAACCCGTCTAACTTAACAACGTTCAATTTTAAAAGCATAAGAACAGGTTTTACCATGAGACGCCGTCATTTTTTTTCCCCTTCTTTTTCGCCAAACCAAAATTTTTTAAATTTCATCGCCGTTCTCTCATTGTCACCCTTTTAAACCCTCCCCCTCATTTTCATTAAAATGATTAACTTTAATACCTTCCTTTGTATTTGTATGCCTCTTTAAAACTTGCAAAATTTTAAAATTTCCCCCTTGTTTTATCTTTAAATATCAGTTTTAAAAGTTAAAATTTAAAAATGCCACCGCAACCAACTTTTGTTTAGCAAAAATTGGGGAGGGTACAAAATGTTGTCAATGAAAAATCCAACCATTAACCGTTTGGGGGTCAAGGTTTTAAATACGTTAGCCATTATCATACAAAAAAAAAAAAATTTAATTTTTAAGCAAAGGAAACCGTCAACCTTTTTCAATTTAAAATTTTTAAATCAATTTTTCAAAAGGTTTGACATTCATTTAAAATTTTTTAAAAAAATTTGGGCTTTTAAAAAAATCAACAAAAAAAAAAACAAACGGCCAAAACCGGTTTTTAACCTTTAAAAATTTAAAAATTTTAAAAATTTTAAAAAAAAAAATTACCCCTTTATATAGAAAATTTTAATTTAAACATTTTTAAAGTTTATTCCTAAACCTTAAAATTCATTACAAAAAGGCTTTAAATTTTCATCTTTATTTCCCCTTCGGCCTTTATCCGTTTATTTTCACAAACGTTTAATAAAAGTTTCACCAGTTTGCAACATCGTTGATGCACCATCATTCCCAACTTTGTAGCAGTTGAGAGTCAGATATACATGTTTCAATGAATGTGTCATTGAAATAATCGCACCACCTACGTTTAGAACTGAGCGAAACACGCCGTTAAGACGCATTATCACGATACTCAATGACTCACTGAAGAACGTGGTCTCGACAATGTTAACCGCAAATCCGCCTTGTACGATCAACCGCTGTTCTTCAATTTTTAACAGCATTAGAGCAGTTGTCCATTCTCACCAATTTAAAATTGTTCAACATAGCCCAGACAGGGTATGCTGCCAGTTCATCTTCCACTCATTGGCTTCATTTTCACATGCCGTTGTGCAGAGCAGCAAACTGTCAGTATCTCGGGTTGAACACAAGAATCAACAAGAAGATGAAGGTCTGTTCCACCAGCAGGCGACGGAACTGCCCGGCCGAACAGCACGCCAGCTTTGTAAAAGCATCTAACGCTTTAGTTAGTCTCTTTCCATCTCTCAAGAGTCTGACCTCCCGGCCATCAGAACGGGGCAAAGGTTGTACAACGCGAATTTACATTTTATATTAGATCAATACAGGAGGTGACATCGTCGGGCACAGCCCCAGACGCCACGACGCGCAGTAAAAGTATAAAAAACAGTCTTGCCAAAACACGCATTAATTAACAGGCAACATAGCAGTCACGCCATATCAGGCCTTGCCCCAGTATGCACAGGTTCCACTATATTTAGAAATCGCGTATAGAAAACAGTTTTCATGATACCACCCGGTCATAAAATAGCAAGAAACCACCCAGTCCCACAGGACCGAGGTGGTTTTTCTGCTATTTTACTCAGTGTTATGACCACCCTAGTTGGTTATCATGAAAAACTGTTTTCTATGCACGGTTTTTAAATATATATTAGTCGAACCTGTGTGTGCATATAGAATTTTAATTAATATAAAGCATGACTTGCTTATTGTTTTTATATTGTGAATGTACGTGGTACATAGTTTATGTTTTTATACTACTGCACGTCGTGGCATCCTAGGATGTACCGACGATGTCACTTCCTGTATTGGTCTAATATAAAATGTAAATTCCACTTGATTTTTTTGTACTTTTTGCATTCTCTGATGAAGCCACGGAGGTCCGTGGCGAAAACGCTCTTTTCGTGGAACTAATAAAGCGTTAAGGTCTTTTTACAGCTGGCGTGCTTTGTTTTGTTGAACAAGGTTCCTTGTTGGTGTTTAACTAGTTGGTTCATCTTCTTGTTGATTGCGTTTGTTTGTCTTCTTCGAGGATACCTGTTGGTTTAGCATACACTAGCACAGCGGCATGGCAAGTGGAAGTAGTGGAGTGGAGATGGATTTGGCAGCCTTACTATCTGGGCTATCGGACAGACTTGAACAAATTAATTCAAGAATGGACAATATGCAAGTCGCATTTCAGGAATTGAAAGAGAGACAAACGGTTGGTGCCGGGTCGATGGGGCCGAGTCAAGGCAGTGAAAATGACTGGATTCCAGCTGCACAACCGGAACGGCGATTGTTAGAGCCTTCCCTAACTAATTCAGGTACCAGTCAGAATACGAATTCTTTTCGAGTGGGCAGTGTTCCTCTTATTGAGGGTGAGGCCGACCGTTTAGGGTCTTATGCAGGAGCGGTGTCCAATGTCCGTTTTAACGGCGACCAACGGACGGACCAGGACATAAATGCAATTAGAACTGCTGACAGGACTGATGGACTACCCAACCTTGGTGGTTGGCTATTGGACACGACAAGTTTTACATTTGGACAACAAGATATGACTTCTGGGACTGGTTCATCTAACAGTAACATTTGTTTATCTGATAAACTCAAACTGCTTGACTCCAAACTGCTAAAACTTAAAAAGTTGCAGTTGGAGTCTGCATACTTTAAACAGTGCATAGCGGAAGAACTGGTACCGAAGGGACTACGTAACAACTTTATGCCGTCAGGCCTTATCGCTGACCTTGGTTTTTTAACTGATTTAGAAACCTTGTTTCAGAAGCAAGGTAGGGAATTACTTGACTTAATTGTGAAGCATTATGCAGTACATATTGATATTTTATTGAACGATATAAATGAACTTGACAGAGATGTCAAAGTTCATACCGACTTTAGTAGATACAGGTTCGACTATGGGAGAATTTTATCAAGCATAGACACACTTCTAACTAAACTAAAAGGTAACAAAAGCAGGAAGTTAGTTCGAGATAGGGAGGCATATTTGAAAAAGATTGCATACCCTAATCTCAAAGGCATTGGTATTACACGCACAGGCACGGGTAGAGGGAACTCAATTACATTAACAGAAGAGAATGATGCTAGACTTGAAGACATTATAGAAGAGGATGTCTTTGATAGCAATGTTAGTGACAACAATGAGGAACCTAGGAGGAGCAATAGAATTAAGGCGATAGCCAGACATGAAGGAGGACCGGGTAATTCCCATGGGGCCACTAGTAATAATAATAAATTTAACAAGCAGAATTCAGGCCACAACAACAGGAATTTTTTAGGCCAACGCGACAGGAGGCCATATGCGAACAGGAGAAAGAATTAGTGGCAGACCTGGGTGATGAGGGGACAGAGAGGGGTGCTCCTTTATGTGACGGCTCAGACAACACAGCTTTTCTGGACCAACCACTGGAAACTAGTTACCCCACTATTCTTACAAACAACAATGGGGATTTCAGGATTTATAATTTTTCTGATATCACTATAGACAAACAGCTGATTGAATTGTTGGCATTTGGAAATTCTTTCGTTCCAAGTAGGAACGGTAACATTGCCAAAGAAATCATTGAGCTTAAATGTTTTGTAAGAAAGATGAATCTCCAACTTCTGTTTGACCAATCGACAAATTGTGATGGACTAACGGGGGATGATACTATGACCAGTAAACTGAAACTGGCTAGTGTGTTTAACCCCCCTCTGCACTCCACTTTACAGTTGTTTGAAAACAACTGCGAAGTGGACTTCAGATTTTTTAGCCCATAACATCAAACATAGATCTTGGACCAAACAATATAATGTTACAAAAGAACAGATGGCACTTTTAGATGAGGTCAGCCGGTTACCTATACGGGTATTAAAACCCGATAAGGGTGGGGGGCTGGTCATCTTTCATAATACAACATACAATGAAAAGATGTCACTATTATTAGAAGGTGATGCTTATATAGCATCCTCAAAGAATGAAGTCAATGGCAGCATTCAAAGAACTAGAGGTTATTTTAGGGACCTATTTTTGATGGGTAAAATTGATATGAACTTGTACAACTATATCGACATAACCTGTTCTAAGATACCCGTAATGTTTGGTATCCCCAAAATCCATAAGAGCATCAGCGACCCTCCTATGAGGGCGTTGATTGACGGGAGGTCGTCCATAACTTACCCATGTTCAAAGTTGATCACTCAGATTCTGGATAAGTACATTAAAGGAATCCCTAGTATATGTAGGGACTCATGGACGTTTCTTGAGAATATTAACCGGGTACCATATCATGATAACAACAACTTGCTGACCATTGACGTCATAGACTTATATACCTCCATCCCACACGTCGAGGCGGTGGAGTGGATAGGCATTATGTTGAATGGCCTTGGTGCTTCTAAACTTGAGGTTGACTTGGTCACGGAGTTATTGGAGATTGTACTGACCAGTAATTATTTTTCATTCAACGGAGACTTTTTCTTACAGAAACGTGGGGTGGCTATGGGTTCTCCCTGTGGTGCAGGGGTAGCAAATTATGTGATGGGCTACTGGGAGGAAAATATATTGAATAGAATTCTTGGCAACAGGGGGCTTGTTACATTCTATACCCGGTTCCTGGACGACATGTTTTTGTTGTTCAGGGGATCAGAAGCACAAGCAATGGAGTTTGTGGATTCTATTAACTCTTCAACTGATTTTTTGAAATTCACATTCAAGTTCTCACTTCTAGAGATAGATTACCTGGACGTTAAATTAGTGAAAGATACAACAAACCACGTTTTGACATCAACAGTGTTCAGGAAATCCACATACTGCAATTCTTTCCTGCACTTCACCAGTTTCCATCCATATAAGCAAAAAAGGTCCATTGTGAAGGGCCAGCTGGTGAGGGCAGGAAGAATGTGCAGTACGTTGGTGGACTTTTCTAAGGAGTGCATTCTGTTGAAGGAGATGTTTCTAAATAGGGGGTACCCTGATGTTTTGCTAGGCGAACTCATAGAGGAAGTTACATCTAAAAGGATAAAGGGTTTTTACAAACCCTTGCTTTTTCAACACAATTTGGCATCTAATGATGTAGATGTGAATTCTGGTCAAGCCACGACAGCTGAGGGGGAAGGGATGAGCATTATAAGTGCACCTCCAAAACCCCAATGTAATTTCTCGCTGAGCTTTGTTACTACTTACAGCATGAACACTCAAACCATTTTGGATATCATTAGGAAAAACTGGTACCTTATCTCTTCAAATGGCTTCCTGGTTGAAAAACTGGGGGCGGAACCTAGATTTATATTTAGGAGGTCCAACAATCTTAAGGAACTCATGCAAAGGAACGAGCATGGAGGATCCTTTTTCAAAAGGAGAGGAATGACTAGATGCGGGTTTTGTAAGTTTTGTAACAACACTTGTGTTGGTGAGACGTTTCAAGTGAGGGACGCTAAATACACCATTAGGTTCCCCCTAAACTGTGAGAGTAGATCTATCATCTACATTGCTTTGTGCAATTGCTGTCGGGGGTTCTATATTGGAAAAACTGACAGAAGGTTGCGGGATAGAATGTACGAGCATTTTTATGCGATTAGGAACAATAGGGATGACAATGCTTTAGCTAAGCATATTGCCTTAAATCCAGGCCATAGTTTTAACTTTATGGCAATAGATCATGTACCTGTAAAACCTAGGGGTGGACCATTTTCCCTGATCTTGGAGAACAAAGAACTGGAGTGGCAGTTGCGTTTGGACGCATTTAATCATCCCGGCCTTAACAGTAATTGTAATATTGCCCCTGTTCTAAAGTTGAGAAGTTATTTTCGATAACTGTAAGACAGTGCCCAGTCACAAAAGGAGCCTTCACATTTTTAGACCCCATGTTCCTAGCTACTGTATTAATAGGTTTTTGAATGTAGGTTCTTATATATTAATATAACAACATAAAACTAGCATTCAGTTAGCATTTGTAGTTTAAATATACATATACATGTGTATTCTTTTTTTGTTTTTTTGCTTTTACCTGCCTTGCATTGTTAGTTGGTTTATGTATTGGTGTACAATAGGATTGAGGTGGTTTTTCTTGCCATTTCTATTAGGTTATGACCACCCTAGTTGGTTATCATGGAAAAACTGTTTTCTATGCACTGCTTTTTTAAATATATATTAGTCGAACCTGTGTGTGCATATAGAATTTTAATTAATATAAAGCATGACTTGCTTATTGTTTTTATATTGTGAATGTACGTGGTACATAGTTTATGTTTTTATACTACTGCACGTCGTGGCATCCTAGGATGTACCGACGATGTCACTTCCTGTATTGGTCTAATATAAAATGTAAATTCCACTTGATTTTTTTGTACTTTTTGCATTCTCTGATGAAGCCACGGAGGTCCGTGGCGAAAACGCTCTTTTCGTGGAACTAATAAAGCGTTAAGGTCTTTTTACAGCTGGCGTGCTTTGTTTTGTTGAACAAGGTTCCTTGTTGGTGTTTAACTAGTTGGTTCATCTTCTTGTTGATAAAGTGTTTTCTGAAAAACAGAAAAGTAACTATTAGCACATTTTAAGTTTTAAAGATTTTCTACTAGTATGGTAAATGGATTTATGTGATTTTTTTAACCAAGTTTTACTTAATTAATGTTAATTGTTAATTGGTTGTTTTTTTACCTACATCATTTAAATGTGAGCAGTTGATGTTTGTAACTCAGTTTCTGAGGAAATCTGTATGACGAATAATGAATATTAAAGTTTAACTGCACGAAAAACTCTTATTTTGCAGTCCACCTCGTGCATTTTTTTGGTGTTTTCTTGTTAGGGGTAGAATGTTCATTTCTGGAATTTGGAACTTGTGCCTAATATGGAAAGGCACAGAAAAGACAGCCAGGAGATCTTAGTTAGCAAAAGTAATAGTGTAATGTTCGTTTTTAATTGGCCAATGCTTATATTTTAGTTGTTACAACAATGTTACATTAGATCAAAAATTGTATAAATAACTCAAGCTTTTTATTGTTCGGGAGAATGAATATTGATTTCCTAGCCTCCCATGTACATGTATTCTTTGCAATAAATGACATTAGTATTGTCTGCTGAACGGTGTTGTATGAAAATTATTTTGTATCATAACAATTTGGTGCCATGAGATCTAGGATTTTTTCAGCAATTTCTGTGCTGCTGCACCAGAAATCCCCACTGGGCCCCACTGTGACAAGGAACTGGTTTTCTGTCCGGCAAGTTTCTGTCGTGTCTGTACATAATTTTATTTCTCTCACCTTAAGCAGAGTTTATAGTCTCTACAGATAAGCTTTACTAACAACAGCTAGATTAGATACAATTGTATGTGAGTGGGTGAATTATAAGTAAGAAATAACTAATCGGTTAAAATAACAGTGCAAGCTTTTTTTATTGTATGACTCTGGGTTTTGAGCATTAATTAACAAGGATCGCATAGCCTTGCCAGAAAAAAAAGTATCCTTCTCATATATGAGAGAGGGTTTAAAAAAAAAAGAATAAAGAGGATTTCTTATTAGTATGAGAGTGGTTTTATAATCATAGTTACATATCTATCCCTTTGGTGTAAGAGTGAGTTTTTATCAAGGACGCCAGTGCAGATATTTTAGAAAAAGCCAGAAAATGGGACTCCAGACAGATATACATTTAATATGTATGACAGAGAAATCTGTGATTATTTGAAAAGATGCTCTGAACTGACTAAAAATGATAGAGCTGTACAATTTTCAGAAAAGGGGACTTTTGATAAGAAACTTTTAGAAAATATTAAAAATAAACTGAAACAGAAAGGGAATAAAGCATCATCCTCTCATTAATCAGATTTTAATGAGTGGCAACAAGAAGCTAAAATAAGGAAAAGGAATCCACAATTAGAAACTTAAAATACAGTTCAGCTAGATTAAAGTCACCGCTGCAGGCTGCAAATAGAACAGTAAATTCATTACATAACTGTGCAGAAGAAAAAAAACTTATTCTGGGGTATGTATCCTTTAGGAAATTAGAAAAATTAGCATTTGCACAACCAGAATCTTCAGACAATGACTGGCCTCCGATTCCTTCTGTCCCCCCTCACCCCCCCACACACACACACACATTATGACAAGCTGCTTCCCTTGCCAAAACACCTGCTACTTCCCCAGGTACAGCACAGTTACTTCTCATACTTCTGCTCATCCCGTTGGGTTGGTTTAGAATACCAGACGTAGACAACAGCAACAACCACCATCTAGCACGATATCTTCCGATCAAACGTCAATGAGAATAGCCAGTAAAGGGAAACAGTTACATCACAAACACAAACATGAAGCTATCTCAAAACATGTAGGAAAACTAAAACAATTTACTAATAAAAGTGTGCCACCAAAAACGAATACCTGAAAGAAGATCTACCAATTGGTCGCACAGTTTTGAACAGTTATTGATGGAGAAGAATATCAATGCACCCCCCCCCTAAACAAAACACAGAGTGAGAAACAGATTCTAATTCTCCCACTGATACTGATGTACCAAATACACAGATACACCCCTTAAGAGAAGTGCCACATCCTGCAGCCACTCAGGATAGTGAGGCCGAATCAACCATAAGAGTAGTAACCCTGTGGAATGCAGTGGATTTCCAAACCAGTGTAGGTTCTCTCCCCCAATTCAAACACATTCCTCTAAATATGTCAAAATAATAGAAGGACATGTACAGTTACAAAATCCAACTATTAAAGACCCGAGAGCAATACTGAAAGCCTCAACACCTCCTGATATTTTTAGAGGAAATATAGGAAAAATACAATATAGGTGATAACATTCCAAAGCACACAGACAAATTTCTTGCTGCTAGAAATAATGTATTAAAAGCTATTACTACAGCATGCCCCCAACACCTAATTGGGAATATTTAAGGCCACTGTACACAAAGAAAATGAATCTATTGCATATTTGCAACACATGATAGATGCACCTTGAAATCTTTTCTGGACATCCAGAACATACACAAGGAGTGGTAGCCAGTGGCCTGCCAGATGCTTTTGTAGAAGGCTTATTACTTCCATTTCTAGAACAGATTAAGAAGGTTTGTTTAAAATGGCCAAGTTTAGGCATCCATGAAATTGTTAACCAAGCACAATATGGAGCAGATAAAATACTCAGAGAAGTAAAAGAACAAAAGGAAACATTAGAAGGCATTCAGCTCCAACAGTATGGTACTGACTCATGGGAAGGGGAAGAAGGACTCGTGGATTAAGAGATAGGTTTATGTTCTTCCAGCCACAAGCACCAGGGCATAAACACCATTTCTATTCCCTCACCACAATCAACACAAGGTAAACTGTGCTAATATCATTGTTTTAATTGTGGCCAGCCTGGACATTGGTAAAATGAATGCCCACTTTCAAACATCCAAATGCCACATAAAGCAGAAAGAAATTCTCCCATTTGGAGTACTGCCTGGCAGCCACCAGCATGGCAGCAAACTCATTAGGAGAGCCATGAACAGACATCAGTTGACCAAGAAGGTCCTTTAGTCAACATTATAGTGTGTAATTCGGCTCTCCCGCTACAGTCGAAACAGGAGCAACTAGATCTGATTACTTCAGCAAATGCTGAACATTTCCCACTTTCCACCAAAACAGTCCATGGAGTGGGAGTGTCTGGAGTTCCTTTAGAGAATTCAGAAACAAAACCTGCTCCTATTCAAATCAGTCTGCTAAAAGAATATACTTTTACTGTACAGTAGGCAGCCCCTTTAAATCTTTTAGGTAGAGATTTATTTTGAAAATTGAGATTTTTACTTTTTATTGTACCCCAAATAGTGTTTCTACTGACATTCCAAATGAGCCTTTAAGATACACTTTTTTCTGTTTTAACACTAAAACAAACTTCAAACACTGATGATTTAGAGGAATTAGAAGTAATCCCTCCACATCTCTGAACAACCTATGGAAATGAGGTAGGGTTCATAAAAGATCTAGAACCTGTGTAAATAATCTTGAGACATTGTGAGCACCTGTCTATGGTAGTTCAATGCCCTTTGTTGGCTGAAGCAGAAAGAAGAATCACACCTGTCTTTTCTGCGTTACTTCAACAAGGTATAACAGTCTTCACTTAAAGTCCATGTAACATGCCTATTTTACCAGTCAAGAAACCAGGAAAAACACTTATAGATGTGTATAAGATTTATGAACAGTCAACACAGTATTAACAGCAATTCTTCCTAACCCTGCTACAATACTAAGTTCTATCCTGTCAACTGCCACTGCCCTCTCAGTGATAGATGTTTATTCTGCCTTCTTTTCTATTCCATTTCCTATACTCCCAGATAGTCAGTATCTGTTTACACTTAGACATGCAGGGCACCAGTACTTGGACTAGATTACTGCAAGGTTATATTGAATCACCTACTCTTTTCACTAGGGAAATGAAGAAACAATTAGACAAGATTGAATTTCCACGCAGTTCTAAACTAACTCCATACATAGTTGATTTACTTTTATCTTCCAAATCTGCTCAGAACTGCAAACAGAATACTGTCTTTCTTTTATACAAGCTAGCAGAATTAGGATTTAAAGTCAAGTCTCAAGTTCAATATTTAGGACATCTTATTTCAGAAAGTTCTAGACAAATTTTGACTTTACACATTGCTGCAATACAAGCTGTACCGTGCCTCACTACATTAAAAGAGTTACAGGCTTTCCTGAGATTGCAGGTTATTGCCAACAGCAGATTTCTAACTCTATAAATGTAAAACTATCACTAGAATTACTAAAGAAAGATTCCCCTGAACTTTTACTCTGACAAGACTGCCATGAACAAGCTTTTATTCAATTAAAAACCCTAAGTTCAGACCCTCCTGCACTTGGATTACCAGACTATTCAAAAAGATTTTTCATGTTTTGTTGTGGAAGAACTAAAGCAGCATTAGGATTATTAGCACAATGTAGAAATGATGCTTTTTATTCTTTTGCTTATTTTATCACAAATCTTGATCCTGCAGCAGCAGCCGTCATCCACTGCCTTATGCAATGGCTGTGATAGTGTGCTTGGTAGAAATGGCAGCTGGTCTGACTCTCGGGCATGAGACCTATGTGTTAATTCTGTATTCTGTATCTCCATTATTAAAGACTAAGAAGCAATATGTATCTGCAGCACAATTGTCTACATATGAATTGTCTTTACTTAATAGCCCTTCTTTGCAGAATATTTGATGTCCACCACTTAATCTTCCTTCTTTAATTCCTACAGCAGACTAAGGAGAACTCCATAATTGTGTTGTAGTTAACTCTGTGCTTTCTACTAGTTGTTGTTGTGTCTTTCGGCTTTTCCCGGTTAGGGGACGCCACAGCGGAACTCCGGTCCGCTAATGATTGGTAGTTGATTTTTACGTGCTGAGTTACCAGCCCTGATGCACAACCTTCAACGAAGGTACGCCCATTCATGCATGTCTCCACGCAGAAGACGCTCTAGCTGAGAATCGAACCGGACAGCGTCTTACTGTGAGGCGACGATCGGATTTAAAAGATGTTCCATCTTCATATACTGAATTGTTTCTTTTTGTTGATGGCTGATGTCTTGTCTGAGCTGGGGGTTTGCTGGATGAAGGATCATTGTGTGATTTCCTGTTGGCATCATCATCATCATCTTCTTTAGACTGTTCCCATTAGGGGTCGCCACAGTGGATCATCTGTTTCCATTTCTTCCTGCCCTCTGCATCTTGCTCTATCACACCAACCACCTGCATGTCCTCTCTCACCACATCCATAAACCTTATCTTAGGCCTTCCTCTTTTCCTGTTACCTGGCAGCTTCATCCTTAGCATCTTTTTCCCAGTATACTCTGTATCCCTCCTCAGCACATGTCCAAACCAACATAATCTTGCCTCTCTGGCTTTGTCTCCAAACCTTCCAACTTGGGCTGACCCTCTAATATACTTATTCCTAATCCTGTCCACCCTTGTCACACCCAGTGCAAATCTTAACATCTTTAACTCTGCCACATCCAGCTCTAACTCCTGCCTTTTTGTCAATGCCACTGTCTCCAACCCATATAACATAGCTGGTCTCACTACCCTCTTGCAGACCTTAACTTTCACTCTTACTGGTACTCGTCTGTCACAAATCACACCTGACACTCTTCTCCACCCACTCCATCCTGGCTGTACTCTCTTCTTCACCTCTCTTCCACACTCACCATTACTCGGAACTACTGATCCCAAGTATTTAAACTCATCCACTTTTGCCACCTGTACTCCTTGCATCCTCACCATTCCTCTATCCTCCCTCTCATTCACACACATATATTCCGTCTTAGTCCTGCTGACCTTCATTCCTCTTCTCTCTAGAGCATATCTCCATCTCTCCAGGGTCTCCTCCACCTGTTCCCTACTCTCACTACAGATCACAATGTCATCTGCAAACATCATAGTCCATGGGGACTCCTGTCTGATCTTGTCTGTCAAACTGTGATTTCCTGTTGGCAAACTAGTTTAAAACTGTCTAATTTAACCTGTGTATGAGCCTCACACTTGTACAGTTTTTGGCTCAATTAACCAGAGCTGCTCTGTATTTGGCATCCTTTGCCAGATGTCCAGTGTTTCTGCTTGAATCCAAGCCATCCAAATTTAAGAACAAGAAATTAAGCTTATTTGAGTCTAATTTGCACTTTTTCCTCTGTATTTTACTGTTTCACTGCATTAATTTGTGTCTTTTGACTGTTTTTTACTGTTTGTGCCTGCTTATTACCTGCATTTGTTTTGCACTGAAATATTTATTAGTTAGTATAGACTAGATCCAGACTTCCTGAATCTTGCCTGCTTTTCATACATTTGAACTCAGATCCAACTATCTTATATTAAGAAGGGTTCCCCTGCACCATTGTGGCAGAAAAGTGAGGATATAGCCTTATCTGAGCTGGGGATTGCTAGAGGAATTGTTTCTTTTTGTTGATGGCTCATGTCTTGTCTGAGCTGAGGATTGCTGGAGGGAGGATCAGTCTGATTTCCCATTCGCAGACTAATTTAAAACTGTTTAATTTTGCCTGTATATAAGCCTCGTACCATGAAATGGGGGTTGGCAGTGCCATGTATAGACACAAATGCCTAAAACTATTTTTTTCCTAGACATCAGTCAATGAAACCCTCCCATGTTCCCTGCTGCTCTAGGGGCAATGCAATGCAGCTGCATATTTCTGCATTGCAGGCATCTCTGCTGAGTCACATCACCCCACCTTTCATCCCTAATCTTCTATAGAATAAGTCCCCTTGTTAATCCCAGAGCAATAGCTGATCTAATTTGCCTTTCACAAATTAGTACTTTAAGAATTACCTGCTACTATAGACAGTCAATTTCAAACATTTCTCCAGCCAGCCTGATTGACATGAACACCCTGAGGCAATGTAGCAATTGCCTCATGTATACTGACAACCACTTGCTCCTAAAGCAAACAAATACAGTATGCGAGAGCTGTAACTATACCATGAAACTAGAATCAGTCTTCTCATGTAACAATAAACAAGACATCAAACAGGTTGTTAGGACACACACCTCTCCACTCACAAAAGATAAGGTCAAGACACATAAACCCACATACACAGAGGTACTCACTAACAGCCCACCAAAAGACCTGAGACCTCCCAAATGCAAACAACCTACACATATTGGTACATGAACAGAATCCATCACTACACATAACAACACACGTCAGTGTCTCAACAATGAAGCCCCAAAGGCAAAACACTGCAAAACCTAATGTCCTAGTCATAAATGACTCAATAGTGAGACACACAGATGTACCCCTCACCAGGTTGGACAAGGAAAAGGTCACGGTCAACTGCCTGTCAGGTGTCACATCCATCAAATCACGCATGCACTAAAGTCACTCAGCAACAATTAGCATTATGACTTTGTCATAATACATGTTGAAATGAATGACTTGAGATGTTCCTCTCTGGACTACATAAAGAAAGACATGACTGAACTCTCAGATTATGTGTCCCAGGCAGGTATGCCCCTAGCCCTAAGCAGCATTTTGCCTTCACCTGGGATGATGCCACAATACATACAAAACATGATTGATTTCAATAATTGGCTTAGCTTCTGGTGTCACTCCAGGGGAATCTAGCAACTGATAGCCTGGGTAGACATGGTAGACAGACCACACTGCTTTGTCAGAGATGGCCTTCATCTGCCTCCTCAAGGCTTTCGGATACTGGCAAAGAAGCTTGCCTCCCCCACAGTGTCTTTTTAGGCAATGTGAAAAGAACAAAATTTCTGACATAAGGAGATCCACTAGAGACAAAATCAAGGCCATGCTTCTTAATGCTAGGAAACTAGACAGTAAACTGCACTCCCTGGAAGCACTCTTCACCTTGGAAGATGCTGACATCTGTACAGTCACTGATACTTGGTTCAAGACCACAGAGGGCACTCTGTCCATACAAGACTACAATGCTTTTCACACATTCATACCTCAAAACAAATGTGAAGGAACCAAAGCTGGAGGTGTACCCATCTTCATTAAATCCAAATACACCTCTGAGACTGGTAAAACAGTATGATTCTCTTGAGCTACTTCAGGTCCAAATAACTACAGGCAAAATACCCTACCACATCATCGCTAGCTAAAGGTGTCCCACCATGAACCAGGAGAAGCACACTGTCTACCTGGACTTGCTAGAGTAGCTCAGTATACAGCCAGACACCTTGGTCATGGGAGATTTCAACTATACTTCCATTTATTGGGCAACTTACATGAGCACAGACATGATTGCTCTGATGTTCCTTGATTTTGTTAATTCAAATGCCCTGGAACAGCTGGTCTGCACCACCCACAAGGGGCTCAAATGTCCAAGACCTAGTGCTCACCAACATGAGGGGGTCACTGTACTACCCGCTGTGTGTTGCCCTTCCTGGTAAGGTCAGAGCATAAATCAGCCTCATTTAAAGTAAAGATCAGACCCAGCACCTCTGCAGGATAAAAAAAAACTGAAAAATGTCCTCAAAACAAACTATAGCCTACTACGCAATTGTACAAAAAATTTCAAAGGCCCTGCTAACACAGCCAACAATGACTCCTATGCAGAAGAATATACAGATGCCATATGTAGCCACTTAAACAAATGTATTGACTCATCTGTACCTGACAGGAATAAAACCAGGTTCTCCCAAAAAAGAAAACAAGCCACCCTGGTGGACTGTAAGTATAAATAAGTTATATAGCAAAAGAAAGAAACTGATATCTAAGAACAAGAGGGAACTTACTCAGCAGAAGAAGAATATTCTCCACAGCTTGAACAAGCACATCAGATATCTTGTAAAGTGTTCTAAGGCTAGTTATGAGACTAAATTAGCAATCCTAGCTAAAAACAACCATAAGGCATTCTTTAGCTACGTCTGAAACCTAAAAGGGAATGCTCAGCTGTGTACTGAACTTATAGTGGATGGTACCACTCACACTGAACCTGAGGAAATTTCCAAACTGCTAGCTGACAAATTTGGCAACAGCTTTGCCCCCACATCCCCACTAGCCATACCCCAGAGCATTCATGACACCAGTCTTCTACCAGGTATCTCCAAAGAACAGGTCATACAAGGGCTCTGTATGCCAAAAAACACATCTCTGTGGGGCCAGATGACATCCCAGGTTTCTTACTAAACAATCAATTGGACTTATCTGTAAGGCCATGTAAAGAATCATCATGGACCTTATCAACAAGGCAGGACACAGGTGAACTTCAAACTCTTGACCCAATCCAGTTTGGTTTTGTCAAGGGTAGGTCCTGCTTATTAAACCTGGTGAACTTCTTTGAGAATGTCACCAAAGCCCTGGGTGAGAGTAAAGCAGTAAATACCACCTATCTTGATTTAGCCAAGGCTTTTGACACAATCCCCCACTCAGGGATCATTGAGAAACTCTCCCAGCTGGGGATTAACCCATATGTCAGTAGATGGGAAGCCAATTGGCTCACCAACAGAATGCACACTATCAAAGTTGGGGAGTCCACCTCCACCAGTAGACCAGTTACCAGTGGGGTACCACAAGGATCTGTGTTGGGTCCTCTAGTGTTTGGAATCTATTTTTCTGAGGTTCAGGTGAAAGTAGATGGTCTGTGGCTTACCAGGTTTGCAAATGACTGCTAATTGGGCACAATCATTGAGTCACCCAATGATGTAAAAATATTACAGAAGTAACTGTCTCAGACAAATGATTGGTGCCGAAGTCACGGACTAAAACTAAACGCAACAAAATGCCTAAATTATCCCCTTTGGCAAAGAAGTAGCCCTTGCTAATTATGATATAGACAGCACCCCTCTCAGCTCAAACCCAGTGATGTGAGACTTGAGAAGACAAATTGATAGCAATCTAAACTTCAATCATCATGTGTCCATAGTGGAAAGGAAAGCCTTTGACAGTGCACATCTTACAAATAAGGGCATCTCATCTAAGACTAAGGAAGTACTCAACACTCATCAGACCAATAATTGAGTACAATGCTCCCTTCTGCATGAATCTCACCAAACACCTGCAGCAACTGCAGAGACCACAGAGGTTTATAACCAAGAGAATCTAGGGCCTCCAAAATGTGATTTACATGAAAAAACTGAAAGCTCTGATACTGTACTCTGTATCGTACAGGCTGCTGAGAGGTGACCTGTTTCTGGCCTACCAAGCAGTCTCTGCTCTACCATACTGGAAATGCTGCACATCCGCAAATCAAGTGGGACAACAGTCACTCGCTCAAGGGATCTCAACTTTGCCTGTGACATTAACAAAACATGTTGGAGAAACAGATACATCTCCCAGAGATTGCCACTCCTCTGGAATAAGCTCTGACTTCACTCCTCAATAACCCTATTTATGTGGAACCTTGACAGTTGGATGGGTGACTGTAAATTCTTCCCAGGGTGGCACCTGTGTCCCTCATGGACAGGGGTAGTCAGTGCTGATCATTGAATCACACTGCTGACAATGACCATCTAACTATGGTCAAATAGGGTAGACATATTTTTACATGGTTAGGCTTGTAAAGGCCCTAGGGCCATTACCCTAGTAACCTCCTATGGACCTATAAACTTATGTGTTCGATGAGAAGATGGAACATTAGTAGCAACCTTTTCTGTTTATACCCAGAACAGAATTTTAATAACAAGGCAATTAAATGGAAATGTGTCTGCTCAAATAGCTGAACTCATAGCTATTACTGAAGCCTGTAAACTGACAAAGCAGTTACAAATTTCTCAGACTCATGTTATGCCTGTGGGGTAGTTCATGATTTTGGGACACTTTGGAGGGAAAGAGGGTATTTGACTTCAGCAAGGACAGTTATTAAAAATGCTATTTTTGTTCATGAACTATTGAATACATTATTATTACCAAGAGAACTTGCTGTGGTTAAATATACCTCATATAAAATGATGATTTTTATACTTCCAAAGGCAACAGTTTCACAGATTGGCGACATGACAAGCTGCACTGTCTTATCCTGTTCAGATTTCATTTATGCAACGATTTTATGAAACTAACACCACTATTTCCTCACCAGAATTATCTTTCCAGACCCAAACTGAGGACTCCAAAAGGATGAGGTGGATCTGTAATTGTTGCAGCCATTCTCCACATATTTTGTGGCACCACCCAAATGGGTGGCTGGCAACTCCAGAAAATTTCTTAACTCAGTTAAAGCTTACCACTTATCTTTTCATTTAGGTAACAATATCTTAATTATACAGATTTCAAATGATTGGAATGTCCCTCACCTTTCAGAACTCACTCAACATTTTGTCAATACTTGTGCAATATGTTTAGAGAATAACTTGTTAAAGACTGTACCAGCACCCACCCAGACTTTGAAAAAGCCATGGGGGACATTTTGTACAATTCAGTGGGACTTTATTGAAATCTCACAAACACAGTATGTGCTTGTCATTGTTGATGCATTTCTGGATGGGTAGAAGCTTATCATTGTGCAAAGAATGATGCAAACACTGAAGCTAAAGGCTCCTTCAGGAAGTGATACACAGATTTGATGTTCCTTGTTCTATTAAGTCAGATCAAGGTGCACATTTTATCAGTCAGGTAATAAAACAGATCAGTAAAACAGTGAATATCAAAATGCAATACCATTCTATATATACAAACCACAAGCTTCAAGAATCATGGAAAGGGCAAATCAGAACATAAAAGATACAGCTAACTAAGTTGTGTGAGGAGACTGGTCTTAAATGGCCAGAAGCTATACATTTAGTTTTATTCAGTGTGCAGACTGCAGTTAGTACTACTAGGAAGTTATCCCCTTATGAAATTCTCATGCGCAGACCCATGGGAATGTCTACTACACCCCTACCTAATAATTTGAAGTTACAAAAAATAGATGAATTTATTTTTCTATATTCCAAGTCTCTGTTCTGTTTTGCAGCACCACTACAAGACTGTTTGTGAAGCTGTAAGACAGTCAACAGTTGATGATCACTATGGCCTACAACTGGGAAACTTCATCTACATTAAGTCTTTCTCTTGAAAACGTTCATCCTTCCCCATATGGAAAGGACCCTACTTTGTTTTGCTTACAACCACTATTGCCATCTGGTGCAAAAAAATGCCCATTGGATCCATGGGTCGCATGTCAAGAAGACTCTCCCTGTTGTAAAGTGTAGCCAATATGCCATCAATGTCATTCCTCTTGAAACAGCAGAGCCTATTGCATATTGTATCAATTGAAAAAACAGGGACACCATTGCATCTGTAAATGAACACAACACTAAATAATTTTACATTTTGTCACCCAGACCAAATCCAGAAGAGAAACAGAGTGATTTGATATTCAGATCTAATCCGGGGTGAAATTGAGTGACTCCATAACATCATCCTTTTTGGAGATACAACTTACTTTTTCTTCTTCTTCAACATCAGTGTTATTTTTCATTGTTTCCAAAACAAACATCAATGATTCATTATGTTTTTTATTGTACCAAATAATATATCAAGTAACCAAAAATCATTTGTGGGATCAAATTCCACCAACACTTCTGGATGGAATTTATTTGGAAATTGATTTTATATGAACAAGAAATGAACATAAAATCAACATCAATGTTTGCAGTTTCTACAAAACCCTCTCCAGCCCCAACATGCTCGGTTTTCATATGGACCTATTATCGGAACACTTACAGTGATTTTCATCATCATTCTATTTTGCTTTCTTTTGTCATCCGGAACTGTGAGTACATCAGCAGCAGCCATTAGAACTGTAAGTACTCAATAATTTCTTATTAGAGATAAGCATATCGCTAAAAACAGGGACAAGCATTTGGTCAGAACTGAATCAAAAACACCCGATTAGTTTCCTAAATTCAATACTTTTTCTGCTGCTTTACACACATATGCCAAGACTCTTAAAGTTATTGACTGTTAGGTTTCTGCATATATACCTACTGCACATGATGGGGTATTCAGAGCTCCACTCAGCATTTTGCACTATTTTTCTCACTAAAAACAAAATTCAAACACAACTCTACCCCATTTTCAGTAATACCACTTCAGCAATCAATGACTGTTATACGGAGACATTTGCTACCTTAAAATGGAGCACTTTTTGTTGGAAACAACATTTGCAATTTCACCTGTAAAAATCTATGAAAGAGCTAGCGGACTGGGTATAGCAGCATTACATGGATACTATTACATCTGCAGAGATGAAGCACATCCCTGGTTACTGTGATGCCACACCACTAGCCCAGTAATCAAGCAGCCTTAATCCTCACCAATAGCAGTAGTGGGGGACATACATTGGGAAGATGACAGGTACACACATATCCAGATGCAGCTCTCTGCATCAAGTGCAATTTTCCTTAACAGCACACAGAGACCACAGTCAGTCTGGGGCTGGTTTCCCTCTCTGCTTCTCCAGATCCCCAATAAGACTCCCCACTGGCACAGCTGTAGAGTTGAGATCTCACCTGAGTGGTCAAGCCAAGACCTCCAGTGCCCTCTCTGTCCAACCAGTGCTTCATGTCCCTGCCCAAGTAGCTGACACACACACACACACACACACACACACACACACACACACACACACACACACACACACACACACACACACACACACACACACACACACTCTTTGAGGTTTAATTTATACACATACACACACCTGGGAAAGGCTGGCACAGGTTTACTGGCTATGCCCCCCTTTTTCTCAGACTATAAGGTAGTTATCATTGCCTTCAGCCAGCTCCTTGTCAGCTACTGTAAGGCCCTTAACAAAGGGTGCCCAATCTTACTGTGTAATGTCACTATCAATGCAAACAGTAGTTTGACCAAGACCAAGTCTGTTAGGAGTGGGCCACAGTATCATCAAATAAATATGCAAGTACTCTCAGAACTTAAATATCTCTAGACAGATCAGCCACAATGAAATGTTTAAATATATGTAATAATAAATAATAAAAGAACAAGACAATACTAAATATATATTTACAGTAACATCAGAGTTCAAAATCACAGGAAATATTCAAAATAACATTGCAGGACAGTCTCAAATAAATAAAGAAAAACATCTCAATTAAGCTTTGCTATACTCCTGACTGTATCTAAGAGAATTACTATACCCTAATAACTTACTTAATTAAAGCAGCAAGGTAAATGTGTGGTGAATGGATCCTCTAGCTGATGTTATCAGGTCAAAGGCAGAATACAGAATGCAGAGTTTCTCTCAGAGAGTTCTTAAATTAATATCTCAGATATTACTGCTGGGATAATTTGCAGAATTACATACTTTCTTGTCATCTGACTCTATCCCAGGTAAAACTCCCACTACTGAAAGCTAGCAGTATTTAGCATCCACCTGTGAAAATACATAGACAAGTGCTTTTCCTCAGATCTGTGCAGCTGTTGGAAGTCATAAAATGATCATTTCCACATCTCAAGCCTAGTAATTATTTTTTGTTCAAGACAACACAGAGCGCTCCCTAGTATAGACATCCTGTCTTTTGCTGTCATAAAGTAATTTAATGTCAGCTATTTTTCTGAAGTTATTCTTCTGCACTCCAATTTCCACTATTAAAATATATGCATCTAAACAGTTACATTAGTGCAGGTACATTTCTGTTCTATTCCGGTAGGGCATGCTACAGTTTAAGCACTTCTGTGCCAGCAGTTTGATATAGACCTGACATATAGTTGTAATACATTTGTAATACAAGTATCTTATATGAACCATGTTGATATTCACAAATAACATATAATTATTTACAAAATTCCAGATAGCTATGCTGGCAGTATCTCCCTTTGTCACAGTTACCAACAGACCAGTCAGGCTGTTGTTATATTGGCTATATTATCCCAGCGATACAACATACAGAAACATTACCTCATGGAAAGATTCATAAGGCTTATCACACAATACATTTCAAATCTGTTTGGGAAACAGATGCTTCTTGGGTTTACCATCATGCTGTTCAGAAGATTGCTTTTAAAAATTACATCATGTGGATCTTGGTGATGGTGTTACTTCTGGAGCAGCATCTAAGCTTTAAGAAATACTGATTTTCCAAGATGGTGGTCATCTGAGCAGAACCCTCGCCACATAGCTTCTACACTAATTAACTAAACTACTGCAATAAGCCAGCAAATCCAAAAAAGAACTCTCAGCAGAAAAGAATTACCTGGACTGAGCCTGATTCCACTTGCATTTACTAAAAATTCTGTAAATCTACAAGTTAAACTTAGATTTACTATCCAACAGTCACCAAAATGAGCATACACGTGGAAAATAGAGTCCTGAAGGCTTCAGCACCCCAGCAACAGACAGCAACCACGAGGGGAAGAATCAGGCAAAGCCAAGGCAAGGAAATGCCTAAAGATATTGAAGGTATGGAAACTCAGGCGTCAAAAACAAAATTATCAGCTATTTCATCTCCAGAAAAAGATGGTATCCCTAAAAGAAAACATCCAAAACCCAACAAGAGCAAGTGAAGGAATCAACTAAACAATAGGCCGATGTTACCATAGAGATGGATAAGCTGAAAAGCGCACTTTTACCTCTACAATCTGCTATACAAGGTTTTTCTGATAAACTGAATTAGTTTGGAAACACAATCAACCAAATTGCTGAAAGATTAGAAATAGTAGAAGGGAGATCCAAAGCAAATGAAATGGAAATTCAACACTTAAAAGCTGAGCTAAAAAATAAGGATAAAACACTATCTGATATTCAGTTAAAAATTCTGGACCTGGAAGCAAGGAGCAGGTGAAACAACCTTATTGTCAGGGGTCTACCAGAAAAGTATGAGCAAAGCCAACTGCTTCCAACTATCAAACAAATTTTCAGCACCCTGCTTCATCTAAGAGACCCTCCGTCGGAATGCACTATTGAAAGAGCGCATCGTGCCCTTCAAAAACAACAAAGTACATCAACACCAAGGTCTGTTTATGTAAAACTTCTCGACTATCAAGACATCCAAGCCATCCTTTCAACTTACAAAAAGTTAAAGCATTTCACATGGAACACTCGTACAATCTCCATCTCCCAGGATCTTCCCCAAGAAATCAAGGAAAAGTGCCGTAAACTGTCTCCTTACTGTGCAGATCTCATTTCACGCAAAATCAAGTTCCAAATGAGGTTTCCAAATTCTCTGTCCTTCTAGCATAAAGATATTAAATATACAGTGGCTTCTCCCAAGGAAGCTGATCCTATTTTTCTAAAATGTTTTGGCTCAGCTCCGGTTGCATAAGTGAGTTGTTTGTAACTATAATTCTCTTACCGGAGACTGTGTATGGTGATTCTGGCCCCATATAAATGTTCTCAGTTTAGTTTCTCTCCTTCTGTTGCTTATAAAAAGAAATCAAAGCTCAAAAGTTAAATCAACTACTCACCTGCAAGCCCCAGGAATGTTTAATACAACTTAGGGCAACCAGGGGACTCTTAAATGATGGCAAGTTCGAAGCTGATTAGCATGTGCACCTATTCAAGCAGGAAGAATAAAAGCCTTCTATTGTTCTAGCTTGCCCAACATGAAGCAGCGGAGTCCTGTATGCCTCCTGATTAGCCTTTCCTTAAAGAATGCTCTTGGCCTGGGATGGTGGCGGAAACTGTCTTGATCTACAAAGAATGCATCTCCAAAAACCGAACATATTCTTAGCAAAGGCTTGTTGTTTGTGAAGGTGAGAACTGTTTTAAGCTCGTGGGTCCAGTTTCAAGATAATTGAGCGAAATACGCTTTCCCTTAGAACAATCTCTGCACTTAAACCCCCTTGTTAAAAATTTCTGCTGTATGGCAGATTACTTTCCAATCTGTAAAATGAATCTTAATTAAATCTGCCACCTACGCATAACAATGCGGTGTGACGTGCTGACTCCCATTTAGGCACCTCCCCGACTGGATCATCCTGCTAGAGGTGATTAATCTCTGTGAGGTGACTGTGAGCTATGGTGCCTCTTTCTGCTCCCTCTGGACAAAAAAGACACTCCTCTACCAGCGGTCTGGCGTACAGGCACGATGCAATGCCCTAGGCTTCTAGGGAAAGCCCAGTGTAACCTAACTTGATATAACAAATGATCATAAATCCAGTTGGGGTCATTATATACCCAGAGTCATACATGACTGGGAAAGGCAGTGTTTCTTGTGTTTTAAGGTTTCTTTTATCTCCCACTAGGTGTTATAATCACACGGTCAGCACTATAAGATGTCACTGTTGTTTTTGTAGTGTTGGTTTCCTATCAATGTTAATCTAGGACATTTCTTGTCGTTAATACAGCATTTATTTAGGATATAACTTGAAAGAAGGGAATGAAAGTCAAATGTATGAATCAATATCTGCTTATTCTTAGATATATGTTCTTCTGTCTATTTTATTAGACACTTTATTCTTGATCACTAATTTGATACTAGTGTTATAAGTTGCTTAATTAGCTTCCCTTGCCTTATGTTCATATTATGAACAAGTTTAATACCTAAACACGTGCTTATTTTCTGTAGCTGGTAGAATCCTCAGTAGAAACTAGCTGGATAAGATAAGATAAGAAGGGTTAAAGATAGCATCTTTTGGAATTGAAGCAAAGATGTACATATTTTGTAAATATTGTTTTTGCTCTGTTTCACTTGTTAACTACATAATTTTTTTAGTGTCATGTTTTCATATCTGCTATTTCGCTGTCTCTCTCAAATTTAGGGGTTAAGTGGGTAGGCACTTGGGTAGTTTTAAGAGAGTCTTGTGCTGTATTCTTATTAGCTGTCACACACATTCCTAGTCTACGGATCAATGTTGAGCCAGTTATTAATCCACTCCCCTGTACTCACTCTATAAACCCAAATAATTTAACTTTTAGTCCCCTTAAATATAGATAAGGCCTGGAACATAATCTCCTGGAATGTCAGAGGACTCCACGATAAAAATAAAAGAAATTTACTAATGCACCTATTGATTAAATCAGAATCAGATATCTGTTATATTCACTAATCACATATGATTGATGAAGACTGGGTTAAGGAAAAGAACAGGAAATGGATAAAGAACATTATTTCATCGGGAACCAGCTGTAACTCTAAGGGAGTAGCGATTATTATTAAAAACTCATTTAAACCATCTATTATTGACAAAGGTGCAGACCAGAAGGGTAGATGGTGTTACTTCACGTGCCTAACCCCACTTCTTGATAAACCAATTCTATTCCTAAACCTTTATGGACCATGCTCAGGACAACAGGGATTCATCTTAAAAGTATATAATATACTACTAAATTTTCCTAACCATTTTTATATTTTTGGGGGGGGATTGGAATACAGTAATTGACCCTAAAATGGACCGATCTAATAAATCCAAAGCTTATAACTCACAAGACTCCCTAGCTCTAATGGAATTCATCTCTGACTTTGATTCGGTCTACCCCGTATCCTTTGACAGTCATGTCAGGAACAACAACATTTCCACATACTTCTGTAAGTGTCATACTTCTTGGTCCCACATAGATTTCTTTCTAATGTCTAGTACACTAATTAACTGGCAAATAACATTTTCAGCTGAGCCTAGATTCTTTTCAGATCATTCAATGACTGCTTTAGGGATAAACTTTACACCTAACCCATTCCTAATTAATAGAAGTTTTAACTGGTCTCTGAACAGTAATATCTTGAAAGACCTGGCAGTTATTGAAGAGATTATCAACATTTTAAATGAATTCAGCTCTGACTCCTGTGACCTAGATATCCCATATGACGTTCGATGGGTGGCATGTAAAACTGTTCTTAGGGGTATATGTATCCAAAAAATCCACCTACCTTAAAAAAAAGAGGAAAGAGAAGGAGAACTGCCTAATTTCAGAGATTAATAATCTAGATGATAAGCTTCAAGTGAATTACACCTTAGCTACGGAAAATGATATGTTCAATAAACAAAGAGAACTGTTTGAACTACACCAATCTAATTACTCCTTTCAAGAATTAAGATTTATAACTAAATATTCCGAATGGATTCAAACCCCCTCTAAAGCACTAGCTAGACTGATCGAAAATAAGCTTAATTCTCCCAGAATTGCCCTTATTCACCATCAGGATACATTTTATAAATTAGATACTCAAATTATTCAATTATTCCACAAAATGTATTCCGAAATATGTGCTAGCAGTAATCTTCAAACCCCAGGTGCAGAGATGGAAAACTATCTTAACAAACTCACATTTCCAAAATTAAACAAAAAACACAAAATTATCCCTTCTACTCCCCTGACTATCCAAGAAGTTATAAAGGCCATTGGCAACCTTAAAATAGGGAAAGCTCCAAGTCCAGATGGCTACTCCCCAGTTTTTTATAAATCATTCAAAGACATATTAGCTCCTATCCTACTTAAGCTATATAATTGCATATCAAGTAATGTTATTATAGACCTCTATATTAACCATTAAAAGACCATACTAATCCCTAAGAATAGTCTAGATAAATCAAACCTTAACAGCTATATGCCAATCTCCCTCATGAATGTTGACAAAAATGTTATCTGCCATACTTGCCGAAAGACTTAAAAAAGTTATACACTCCCTAATTTCTGCAAAACAAGCAGGTTTTATATCCAGCAGACACACCTGGGACAATGCTTTAACTGTGGATATCATAATTAACCTTACCAAGAAGGATAGAAACCCAAGCTACGCAATGATACTGGATGCAGTCAAGGCGTTTGATAGGGTCAATTGGAGCTTTCTGTTCACAGTGCTATCTTACTTCGACATCCCCCCACCGAATTCGTCAACATCATCAAAATACTATATAATAGCTCTTACACCCGCCTTTATATAAACAAGCAATATTCACAGCCGATAAAAATCTCAAATGGCACTAGACAAGGGTGTCCTCTGTCCCCTCTTCTTTTCATTTTGTATCTAGAACCTTTCTTCCTATCCATATTACAGAAAACATACCACTCAATCCCCAGAATTCTCAATACCAGCACCAGCTTGACCCCATTTGCGGATGACCTGAATATATATTTTGAGCACCCTATGTCAGGCACTAAGAAAATAATCACTTCTTTGAACACCTTTGCTTATATCTCTGACTACCAAATTAACCAAAGCAAATCCTATATTTTCCCGATCAATCTTTTAGCCCATAGACAAAATTTCTTTCCAGACTCATCTTTCCGTATAGTATACTCCTTCAAATATCTAGGAGTCTCCTATGATCATTCTTCTTCTTCCATTCTACATTCCAACTTAACAAAAGTATGGAAAGCTATCTCACAAGACATGTTAGATAGCAACAGATGAAACTCCCTATGTTAGCTAAAACTTCTATCATTAAAATGAATATCCTCCCAAAGCTTCTATATCATCTTCTTGCATCTCTCTCCTCCACTCCTAATGCCTTTTTCACTAGAGTTCATAAAGCCTTTGCGAAATTCATATGGTACCCCAAATCTGTAAGAGTATATTATCAAAAACTTATCCTTCCAAAAATTAAGGGAGGTCTTGCTATGCCTGATCTGCAATTATATTATAGAATTACGTACGTCAATAGAATAATTACAGTTGCCAATCATCACCCACACTGTATCACATGGAGTCCCCTCTGGGTAAAAATGTGGCATAATCACACCCTGAATAACAAATTTAACCCTAAAGCTCTCCCGTTTCTAAGTCCATCAACTCTCAAAAGTCTGAAACTACAGCATACCCTAAAAGTCATAATCAAAACCTTTCAAGAGTTATTTAAATCCCTGGACCTAGAAAATGCACTTCTCCTTTTCCAGCCCATCCACCTTAACCCAAATCTCAAACTGAACTGCAGCATGATCAACTTGTTAAATTACCCTCTAATAAGAGAATATACACTACGGGATATCCATAAACAGTCACTCATCACTAACACAACTTCGAATCCTTTTAAACTTACCTAAAAAATGCATCATTATTTTGAGGCAAAGGGAAATTATTGTATCTTTACTTCATGGCCATACTGTTACTGATTCTGACTGTAACCTAGTGGCCAAGCTGTTACAAAATTTAGCCAGCAAGAAAAGTATGCTGTCCTCATCATATAAACTTATTATCTCAATTCTATATCAGGAAAAAATTGTATATGCAGAATACTGGGATCATCAAGGGACAAATCTGTTAGTAGAGCAGAAACTTTCAGCCATTAAATCCACACTTCTGTTTTCCCCATTCAAAAAGCTTACCCATACACAATTTATGGTTACCAACAACTTGTACTTCACTCCAGTCCACTTAAACAAATTTGACTCAAATGTGTCCACTTCATGTCCCTGCTGCTCCTATCCCCATGCAGACATCATTCATATTTTATGGTTTTGTAGATACTCCCACAGTATTTGGTGCTCTCTCAAGGTGAGACTTGACAAGATGGGTTACCATAAATCAACCCTCTCCTGGGAAGTGGCATTATACATTACCAAACATTGGATAGATCATTCTAAGATGTCCTGAAGAGGTTTTAGGGGGTTGGCTGTTAAATACAGTACTTCGCAAAAACTTTTAATTACTAACCCCCACAAACAGGCCTACTACCAGAAATTTTGGAACTTCATATTTGAAGTTTTGACCCTCAGCTAACAACTATAAATTAAATTCCTTCACTATTACTTATTCCTACTCACCTATATGTTTATTTAACTCCTTTATCTCTCCCTGTTATCCTTATCCCGAGTTAGAGGTAGCTCAAGTTTACGATTAATACTAATTCTCCCTCTATACCTGTTCTTCAAATATTAACCAAAGAGTAATATAGTGTGTGCGATCATTATATTTATCCTCTTTCATCTAGACTTGCATTAAGCGAATTCACAGCATTTTTTACTGTTCTTAAGCAGCACAATTGTATATATTGTATATAAAGCGTAGTGTCTGTTGGCCTCTTCTATATTACTGTACATGTTTAATCTGCAATTGTGATATATGAGTATGGTAAAATAAATAAAATTTCTATTTAAAAAAAAAGAAATATTAAGCAATGCTACTTTTGAATCAATAAATCTGATCACTCTTAAAATGACTGCCATATGCAGTGTAGTGCTGCAGAACAGAATGGCACTTGACTTTACCCCTACTTCTAAGAGGGGAACGCGCACAATCATCAAAACATATTCCTGATAACACTGGTGCCATTCATAGTCACCTAGAGATTGTTCAGAAAATTGATGAACTGTCTTATGCCACAGAAGTTGACAGTTTCCAGTGGGCATGGTTAACCAGTCTTTTTTTCTGGTTGGGGAGGAGGTATTTTAAAATTCTTTATGCTAATTGCTATTATAATCTTATTAATAGGACTTATTTTGTTTATTTGTAAAGCTTTAATTCTTAAACTTTTACAATGCAGGAAAAACTTCAAATTACAAAGCATGTAAATGAATAGAATCAAATCATTGGCACTGATCACATTAGCTAGAAGTAACAGTGAAGAAAATTAAGAAAGTAAAGTATTGTAAGATTTTAGTAAGCTTTACGAACATTTGTTTGAGGGGAAATGTGTGACCAGAAATAATTCAAGCTGTCTTTTTATTCCATCAAAGCACAGACATGTTTTTTATTGCTAATAATACTCCTTTTGTAAAACAACTACATAAACATTCTGCATGTGAAGATTGCCTGATATCAAGTGAAGTGTATCTCTCCATTTGAAAACTTGTTAAAATTGCTGTGTCATAAAGAAATACACAACTTGGTGATGCTTCATAGCATAAGATGGGGGAATGTGAAGGGATTAGTGTAAAATGAAAGAAAAATCTTAGTGCTTGTATTTTAAATATGCATCCATTTCAAGATGGATTCCTAATTGTTTTACTCTGATTCTGATGATTTATTTTTCCAACACAGCAAGGGTAGAAAGTTGTTTTGTGGAATTAAGAACTAGTGTCTAATATGGAAAGGTACAGACTCACAAGATCTTAGATAGCATAATTAATGCTGTAGTGCTCATTTTTAATTCATCAGTGGCTATATTTTATTTGTTGCAATAATGTTGCATTTGATCAAAAATGGTACAAATAATTCAAGCTTTTTATTGTTCATGGAAACAGGACCTTGGTTTTTCTAGTCCTCACGATGGGTGTTCTTTGCAATAAATGAGACTATTATTCTCTGCTGATCTGTGCTGCTTGAAAGTTATTTTGTACCATAATAACACCCTCTTCCTCAAGACGAAGCAGCATCTACATGTGAAAACAACAGGAAATTCTAGCTGAACCACACTGATGAAAAATAAATGTATACCACGTCTGAAGAACCAGTAACACCTTCTTCTTGAATAAAAAATCTGTTTAATTCCTCAGCGAATTCCACAGCAAAAAGAACAATAAACATTTCACCATAAAATCTCCCACCAGGGAATTCTAGCTGGGACTCATAAGTAGAAGAAAGACTGCAAGCTACAGCAAGCTACTTGCACATTTTTGTAACATGCTCAAGCACACAGTGTTTATAAAGAGTCAAGTGGCCCCTTGATGCCAGTAGTGAAATGATTGCTAAACTTTCTGAAGAACATTAGCTGCTTTTTTCATGTGCTGCAGATGGAAAACTAAGCCTTGTTACATAGCCATAGTTATGTATCACCTACCACATATTTGATTTGATGGTCTTTCTCTAGCTTGCATTTGCAGCTTAGTGGTGTTTAACGTTTTCTTGAGTGGGTTGTAAAAATAAATGTATTTCCTTGGTATGATACCTTGATGGCTGGATTTGTTATACTGTGTTATTGTTGATAAAGTATCATTTCATATTTATTTCTTAGACCTGGATTTCTGTTGATGTCATTCATAATGTCACATTAGACACAATACTTAACCCAGTATTTTAATGCAATGCAGACTGAAAGCAACCTGTGAAAAGAGACTTGCACTTCAAACTGAGCTCAGCTACTTTGTACACATATGAAGATACTCCCTTCTCTCATATTAACAACTTCTTTGCTTTTGTGTGTGTCATATTACATTTTAATTTACTTCTCTTTGTGAATTCCTTTTAAATGTACCAGTTTTGAAATAACGGGGACAAAATCAGATCATACTTTTACAGGGTCTTATTCATAGGTAGGTACTAGGCTATCAGCCCTAGGGCCGATACAAGCCCAGCAAAAAAGGTACCCTGGCTTTTGCCACCCAAGAAAATTATTTTCCTGTGCCACTGTTGAGAAGTGATCCCCGGGGTGAATTTCCTATATCCCATCCAATCATCAAGATTCTTCTTGAAGAGTGCTAATGAGGAGCTTTGTTTGATATAGATAGGTAGTTTATTCTAGGGTATGGGAAGTCTCTGTGACAGGAATCTATCCCTCCGGCATGTTCTGTTTATTGTGGTGACAAGGATAAGGTCCCTAGAGTGTGTAGCTTGGAGGGATTGGGATTGCTTTAAGTGGAGCATGTCCAACAGCTCTGGGTTTGACATAGCTTTGTATGTTAGGCAGAAATTACCTCTGAGTAGGTGATATGTGACGGAGTAAAGCTGGAGTTTTTTGAGACGGTTTGCGTAGGGCATCTGTTTGAGGCTGGTAATCCTCTTTTTGAGGTATTTCTGCGGCCTTTCCAGTTGTTGTAGATGTCTTGTGAGGTACATACCAAAAGGGGCATTATACTCTATAATGGGTCTAATGAGTGATGAGTAGAAGGGAACAATGACCTCTTTTTTTCTTAATGAGAAACCTTTTGTGATGAGGTGTGCCACGTAGAAGGATTTCTGGACTACTGTGGTGATGTGATTATCAAAGGAGAGACTACTGTCCACCTGTGTTCCAAGGTCTCTTATAGGTTCATAGGTTCATAGGTTCATACTAGGCTATCTGCCCTAGGGCATTTATAAGCCTAGCCAGAGTGTGTGTGGCTTTCACCACCCCTTAGGATGAGAATACTATACCCATTAGTTTGCTGTGTGTCTGTCCAGCAGTGACACAGAGATGATTCCCGGGGTAAACCTACGATCTCCCATCCACTCGTCAAGATTTCTCTTGAACAGAGTCAGTGAGGGCTCTGCCTCACATGGACTGGGATTCTGTTCCATAGTGTAGGGAGTCTCTGGGTGATGAATCTGTCCCTCCAGCACGTCCTATTTATATCCGTGTTGAGGTTTAAGTCTCTTGCTCGTGGCTCTGGTGGATTTGGATTTTTTGAGGTGGA
This sequence comes from Protopterus annectens, assembly GCF_019279795.1. NCBI lineage: Eukaryota > Metazoa > Chordata > Ceratodontiformes > Protopteridae > Protopterus > Protopterus annectens. The sequence continues at coordinate 16,833,236 of NC_056748.1, forward strand.
GCATGTCCATTAATTCCGGGTTGGACATGGCCTTGTATGTCAGGCACAGATCACCTCTGAGCAGATGGTATGCGACTGAATAGAGCTGGAGTTTCTTCAGTCGGGCAGCGTATGACATATGTTTGAGCCCCTTTATCCTTTTGGTGAGGAACTTTTAGGGTCTTTCCAACTGCTGCAGGTGTTGGGTAAGGTACATTCCGAATGGGGCATTGTACTCAATCATTGGTCTGATAAGTGAAGAGTACAGGGGTACAATGACCTCTCCTGATCTGGATGTGAATCCCTTCATGATCAGGTGGGCAATGTAGAAGGTCTTCCTAACCACTTTGGCAATGTGAGTGTCAAAAGAGAGGTTACTGTCAACTTGGGTCCCCAGGTCCCTGATAACTTCTTCCGTGTTTAATGGATTACCACCTATGTGGTAATTAGGGGTTACCTTGTTTTTCCCAAAGGGTATGACTATACATTTTTTGGCATTTAGCTTAAGGCCATGGCTCTGGCACCAGTTATCCATTTCTATGAGACCTCTCTGGAGGATGTCTGTGTCTGATGGAGTGTCAATTATGGTGCCCAGTTTGCAGTCATCTGCAAATTTTGTCAGCCACAATCCCCCTATGTTTGCCTGCACTTCAGAAAAATAAATGCCGAACAAGAGGGGCCCAGGACTGAGCCCTGTGGGACACTGCTCGTGACTGGCTTAGAGTCTGACATGGCACCAGCAACTCTAACCCTGTGGGTTCTGTCCTTGAGCCAGTTTGCAACCCATCTTGTGACATATGGGTTTACATCTAAGCTGGTGAGCTTTTCTGTGATGCCCGAGTGGGGTATTGTGTCGAACTTCTTATCACCTACTCAGAGGTGATTTCTGCCTAACATACAAAGCTATGTCAAACCCAGAGCTGTTGGACATGCTCCACTTAAAGAAATCCCAATCCCTCCAAGCTACACACTCTAGGGACCTAAACCTTGTCACCACAATAAACAGAACATGCCGGAGGGATAGATTCCTGTCCCAGAGACTTCCCATACCCTAGAATAATAAGTGTTCTTATCACACGTTCAGTGTTAAGTATATTACCGCCTATGTTGTAGTTCATGGGTACAGAGTTTTTACCAAAGGGGATGACAATGCACTTTTTGGCACTGAGCTTGAGGCCATGGCTTTGACACCAGGCATCTGTCTCAGTGAGGTCCTTTTGTTGGATGTCCACATCATTAGGAGTTTTGATTATGGCTCCTAGTTTGCAGTCATCTGCAAACTTCATTAGCCAAAGACCTTCTGTGTTAGCCTGTACTTCAGAAAAGTAGAAACCAAACAGGAGAGGACCCAGGACTGAACCCTGTGGTACTCCACTTGTCACTGGTCTGAAGTCAGATTTGGAGTCTGCTACTTTCACAGTGTGGGTTCTGTCAGTGAGCCAGTTGGCAACCCATCTTGTGACATAGGGATTTATACCTAGTTTAGTGAGTTTATCTATAATTCCAGAGTGGGGGATGGTGTCGAAAGCCTTGGCAAGATCTAGATAGGCTGTGTGAACCACCTTACCCTCGTCTACGGCTTTGGTGATGGCTTCAAAGAAGTCTATCAGGTTTAGGAGACATGATCTGCCTTTTACAAACCTGAACTGGTTGGGGTCCAGAGTTTGGAGATTACCAATGTCTTTGTTTATAAGTTCCATGATGATTCCATGGCCTTGCAGACCAGGCTCGTCAGGTTAATGGGGCAGTAGTTCCCGGGGTCCGTGGTGGCTCCCCCCTTGTGGAGTGGGATAACCGTCACTGTGCGCCATTCAGCAGGCACAAAGCCTGAGGTGAGGCTATGATTGAACATGGTACTTAGGTGGGGTGCCAGTTCGTTCTGTAGTTCATGTAGAATGCAGCCTGGGATGTTGTCTGGTCCCATGGATGCTGTGTTCTTGGCTTTGGAGAGTGCGGTTTTTAACCTGTGCAGCCGTGATTACAGGAACTTTGCATTCTTCCAGTATAGAGATGGGCTCTTTAGGGGGTGAGAGGGATGATACATTCCATGGCCGTGCAGACCAGGCTCATCAGGCTAATGGGGCGGTAGTTCCCGGGGTCCGTGGTGGCTCCACCCTTGTGGAGTGAGATCATCGTCGCTGCGCACCATTCAGCGGATATAAAGCCTGAGGTGAGGCTATTATTGAACATGGTACTTAGGTGGGGTGCCAGTTCATTCTGTAGTTCATGTAGAACGCAGCCTAGGATCTTGTCTGGTCCCATGGATGCTGTGTTCTTGGCTTTGGAGAGTGTGGTTTTTACCTCTGCAGCCGAGATTACAGGAACTTTGTATTCTTCCAGTATAGAGATGGGCTCTTTAGGGGGTTGGAGGGGGGTAAAGTTAGCACTGAACCTATCTGCCAGGATGTTGGCAATATCAGTTGGGTCTGTATATTTAGTGCCATCGTGCTGCAACTCAGAGCAGATCTGAGTGTTGCCAGTAAGATTCTTGACATAGCTATAGAATGCTTTGTGGTTGTCTTTAGAATCAATGGCAATTTTGTTTTCGTAACTAGTTTTGGAGGATTTTATCAGGGATTGCAGCTTCTTACTGAGGCTGACCAGGGAGCTCCTCCACTCATGGGATTTTACTCTCTTTTGCAACAGTTTCTTCCTTCTGTTGCACAGTTTGTTTATGGCAGGGGACCACCAGATTGGCTTCCTTTTTTTGGAGGATAGCGTCTTGGTTCTGTTTGGGATAGCACGATCCATGCACTCGTGTAAGTGCTTATAAAGTGCAATGTGTAGGATTCAGTAGTCGTAACTGCATTGTCCATCTGCATGGGTGTCATGAAGTTCACCACCTGTCTTAAGAAGCATGAAGGTGGCTTTCGATAAATATTTTCCGTGGTTTCCTTAATGGGGGGTGGGGGCAGGATGTGGATATCTAGGGTAATTAGCTTATGGTCGGATCGGACCAATGAGGCATTGACTTCAGGTGTGGAACACCGGCCACTCATGTTGGTAATGACTAGATCTAGGATATTGTTGTCCCTGGTGGGGGTGTGGATAAGTTGATCCAGGGCATTGGAGTTTATGAGTTCCAGAAAGCGTTGAGTGAAGGAGTTGGTACATGAGTAGTTTTCCCAGTTAATGGTGGGGTAGTTGAAATTGCCCATTATTAGGGTGTTTGGCTAAACCCTAATATTTTTCAGTACATCAAGAATGGAGGAGTGGGAATCCTGGGGCATGGTGGGGGATCTGTAGCAAGCTACAATTTGGATTGCAGTTTTGCCCAGAGTTAGTTGCACTTGGATAACCTCGGCTGCATTATGCTGAGCATCTAGCCTGGAGGTGTGGATATCCATAATGAATATGGACACACCTCCGCCTTTGGTGTTCCGGTCCAGGTTACATGGCCGAACAGTGTGGTATGAGTTATAGCCTGGTAGTCCAGGGGTGCTCTCTGGAGCCTTGAACTAGGTCTCAGTCACTGCACAGATATCGATGTTCTCCATTTTAAGGAGTGCCTCAAGTGAGTGCATTTTGAGATTTAGACTTCTAGCATTGAGTAGCATCACCCTCAGTTTTTGCTTGCCTGTTCCTGTTACGGTGGTGAATTTGTTATTTGAATACCAACAGACTGAACCAAAAAATGCAGGGTAGACTAAGTGCACGGATTAAACCATAATTACCAAAAGTCCGAAAATGAAATCCAGCACAAAGGAAAGATAGAAATCTTGAAAATTTATTGTGGCAACTCCACAAATAAAATATCCACAGCAAACCAGTTTCGGCTGAAAGTTCAAGCCTTCTTCAGTGCAAAAAGTATATTCATTAGAGCAAACCCTGATTCCTGCTTATATATGTGTACATAGATTAGCCAAAAGGGCTTAATACCTTAATTAGTGTGATTAATCATTAGTCAAACAGTAGTCAAACAATCCAAAGCTAGAATTAGCTTAACTCATTCAGGCCTGGTCTAAATAGAGCACCTAGCCTGATTATCCAGGAAGATTCCTTACTATTTAATATATTATGCCAACCAGCTTTGGATGTCCTATTCATTTGTATTTTATCAGTGATGGTAAAAGTAAATTTAGCAGTTTTATGTATTAAAGTGTGTTTGTAAAGAGCGTTTGAGATTCTTTTATTTCTAATTTCACTTAGATGTTCACTGATACGGTGTCTAAAAGGTCTGGACGTTTGTCCAACATAAAATGAAGAACAGATACAGGTGGCTAAATAGATGATCCAATCACTACTGCAATTGCCAAAACATCTTATTTGGTAAAGTGTAGATGTATTACAACTAGTAAATTCCTTGGTTTGAAATATGTGTGAACAAGCACTACAATGACCACAAGGAACACAACCTGTTAATGTATCACCAAATAAAGTTTTTTGTAAAGTGGTAGGTGGATGATAACGTTTGTAATGAGTTAAATGTGAATTTATTGTTCTGCCTCTTCGATAAGAAAATAAACATCGAGAATCAAGTATTCCATTCAATTGGTCATGGGCAAGCAAAATGTCCCAATGATTGTTGATAATATTTTTGAACCTATAGGTATTGGCCCCAAAGGTGGTCACTAGCCTAATGGGTTGTGATTTCTGTGTACTGTCATGACTAGTTCTGTCCTTATATTCTAAAAGTTCAGATCTATCTATTTGATCCACCTGGGTTATTGTCTGAGAAATACAATCCTTACGATATCCTCTGGTAAGCAATCTGTTGGTTAGATCCTATTGGCATGCTTGAAGGCTTTGTTCGGAAGAACATATACGTTTATTGCGTAGATATTGTGACTTTGGAATGTTGTTGATGATGTGGTGAGGGTGATGGCTAGAAGCATGTAATAGGGTATTGTATTCTGGAAATTTCCTATGTACCCGAGTCTCTAAAGTATGATCTTCATGTCTGGTAATGGTGACATCCAGAAATATAATTTGCTGGTACTCAATGTGTAATGTAAACTGTATACCCCATTTGTTCTCATTAAGATATTGGATAAATTCATGCACATATAATTGATCCCCCCGCCACACCATCCAACAATCATCCAAATAACGTCTCCAAATATCCAGCTGATCAAGAAAAAGATTATGACTGTCATCATCTATTAACTGTTCCTCCAAAAAGCCCATAAACAAATCAGCATAAATAGGAGCAAAAGATGCTCCCATTGCTGTGCCACGAACCTGCCAGTATGATTGACCTTGGAAATGGAAAACATTTTTAGTTAGTACGTGTTCAGTTAAGGATAGGAGGAGTGTATTGAAACCGGGGGTGTATAATTGTGATTTTTCCAGCCAGTATTGAATGGCCTGTAATCCAGCCCAATGTGGTATACTTGTATAAAGAGAGGTGACATCAAGTGTGCATAAAAACCAGTCTGGTTCCAATTGTGCATCCTGAATAATGTTAAGAAATGGGGTGGTATCTTTTAACCTAGACCTAACCATAGATAGTAGGGGTTGCAAATATTCAGTAAGGAAGGCAGATAGAGGTTCAGTCAAAGATCCCCTCCTGGACACAATCGGTCGTCCCAGAGGACAGGTGGAATTTTTGTGTATCTTGGGAAGTAGATATAAATATTGGGAAATGGGATCTGATGCTTTCAATTGTCTGCAGGTCTTCTAGTTGATTATGCCTTCCTCTGTGGCTAGGTCTAGAAAAGAATATATTTCTTTTTTGAAATTAGGAGTTGGATCAACAACCATATGTATGTAAAAGCGGGGATTGGACAATTGTTTTTCCGCCTCCGCCTGGTATATGTCCCAATCCATTACCACAATGCCACTTCCCTTGTCAGCTGGTGATATGGCTATGTTGTGATTAGAACTAAGATCCTGTAGGGCTTGTTGTTCTGCTTTAGTTATGTCTAATCGTCTGGTATTCATGAGAAAAATGTAAGTCTTTGAGAACACATTCCTTGAAAATGGCCACATGTTTGTCCATGGGGGACTGAAAATTAGATTTACCAAATTGAAAACCAGTAGCTCTTTGAGTATTTGTTGTATCTGAAAAAAATATTTTCAGGTTAAGTAATCTGCAGAAATCATTAAGTTCATTAACCAAAACATGTTCAGGCACAGCAAAAGTCTGTACAAAGTTTAAACCCTTGTTCAGTACTTTAATTTGTACATCAGACAGTTGGTATGAAGAGGTATTGTGTACATTATTTACTGTGATGCAATTTTCTCTAATATTTGTTGAATGTTCTGTGTAGTTTTTTCTCTGTTTTCTGCCCCCCCCCCCCCGTGTTTCTTATGTCTAAAGGGTCTGCATGAGGTTTCCTTTTTGCTACTGGAGATTCTTGGGTAGAAAGGGAATCTAAATCAGTGGCAGAGGATGAATCCTCCTCAGAAGTGTCACTATATGTCTGTACTGTTTTTGTGAGTATTGATCTTGGTCTCTTTTTTTTATTAGTTGTTTAGAAACCTGAATCAGAAAAACGGACTTTTTTTGGGTGACAAAAGGTTTCCCTTTTTCATAATCTACAGCTGAATTTGTTATTTGAACCTTGCCTAAAAAAGGCACTATAGGGGCGGCAAGAACCTTAGCCAGTATCCGGAATCCCAGGGGTGAGAGATGCAGGCCATCTCTGGCAAAGCATCATGGTCTGTTGACCATGTCATCCCAGGCAGACAGATACTGGATCCCTTTAGAATGACACCAGAAGCTTAGCCAATTGTTGAAATCAATCATTTTGTCCTTGTACTGTGGTATCATTCTGGGTGATGGCAGAATGCTACTCAGGGCTAGGGTCATACCTGCTTGGGCTACAAGATTGGAGAGCTTTTCCATGTCTCTTTTCATGTAGTCCAGGGAGGTACGTCTCAGGTCATTCACACCAACATGGACAATGACAGAGTCATATTTGTACTTGTTGTGGAGTGACCTGAGTACGTGGGTTATGTGGTGGATCCTGGCACCCGACAAGCAGCTGACAGTAACCTTCGCCTTGTTTAGTGTGGTGAGTGGGACATCGGTGTGCCTGACTATAGAGTCACCTATGACTAGTATGTTGGGTACATTGTTTTGCCTTATTGGCTGTAGTTGAGTGGCACACTGTGTCTGCGGGCTATGTGTCATTTGGGTTGTGTTGGGGGGTGGAGGTTGCTTGCATTTCTGCTTTGGAGGTTTCTGTTGCTTGAGCAGATTATTATCGAGAGCCTCCGCAAATTTTTTTGTGTTTCTATGTGTGGATTTTGGTGGTGTAGATTTAGTGAGACTATACAGACATTAAAACTGTTTTGTTGCTTCAGACCAGCCTTTCTAGTTAAGCACAGCTGGATGGATTTCCAAGTGCTCCTAACAAGTCAGCCTGTTTACTTATTGCATACTCCAAGAGACAGCTTTACATCCAGAAAAATCTAAAAACTGTTAAAAATAATCATCCGTGGTAATTTTTCAACTTTGTGCAGTTGTGTCCCTAAAAATGTATTTACCCTGTTTCATTTAATTTGTCAAGAGAACTTGACAACTAGCTTCTGGCAGTCTGCTCATGAAGGCTAAGTAAATAAATAAACAAACTAATAGGTTCATAGGTTCATAGGTTTATACTAGGCTATCTGCCCTAAGGCATTTATAAGCCTAGCCCAAATTTTTGTGGCTTACGCCACCCCTTATATGAAAAAATACTGTGCCCATTAGTTTTTTGTGCCTCTGTCCAGCAGTGACACAGAGATGATTCCCGGGGTAAACCTACGATCTCCCATCCACAGGTCTAGATTTCTCTTGAACAGAGTCAGCGAGGTGCTCTGCTATGTTATAACATAACATATGTTATGTTATGTTATAACATAACATAACTTAAGATACCAAAAGAGTTTATGTAGTTAACAATTTATCTTATCTTTCAAAGTTGATAATTTTCTTCATTTTTTGCCTTTATCTTTAAAAATTTGAACAAGGGAAAAAAAAGAAAGAAAGATAATACAATCATAATTCTTAATCTATGGGATAGAAGCTGAAGACAAATGAAATAAAATATGTTTTTCATTACATTTAAACTTACTAAGAAACAGAAATCCATCAGCCACAGTTGTATCAGCCATGGCAGCTTATGTTAAATATCATTACATAAATTAGGCTTCAACTTTTTGTTCTGCATCTAGTAACATAATTCATTCTGAATTGAACTGTTCTTAAAAAAAATACTTACAGTCGCTTATTAATTCTTACTGCTTTCAGCCTAATATACTCCCTCCATGAACCAGTTTCATGCTGTTTAACATCTGCCGTTAGGCACTAATCAAAAAATAAACTATCTGATAAGGTGGTATGGAGCTGCTATATGGTAGTTCTGTATCTCTGAGGCCTGAAATTAATTGGGGGTGTGACTTCCAAGATGGCTGCACACTGATCAACAGTTTAACTTCAGCTCTTCCAGTGTGAAAACAAAAACTTATAAACAACAGCCAGTGATATTGTCATCTTGAATACAATTCAGTTACTGGCTAGCAAGTACACTGAATGCCTGCAAAGAAACTAAGGCAGCCTGAAAGAAAATCAACTAAAAAAGTGAAGGGGAAACAATGACTGGGAAGATCCTGCAGCTGTTCAGCAAAAAGGAGTTCAAGCTCCAACTTTGGTACAAGGCATGGCTTCCAGTGATCTAGAGGGAAAAATTAGTCAAATGTGCTCAGTGCCGATTAAAATAAACGAAACACTGAAGGGGTATAACAACTTAAAATAGAAAAGGCTGGAAAAATCTGAAGACGCTTTAAAAATATATTCAGATGAGCTAATAAACCTGCAAAAATCAAAGGTGAAAATGAAAAAAAGGCTTTCTTAGTATTAGACTGTTCAAGAAGAGTTTCAAAACATCTCTTTGTATGTTTGTGGAGGGTTGGGTTGGCATAATGGTTAAGGTAACATTATCGAAGGCCTTTGATAAGTCTAGGAGAGGGGTAGATACAATGTTGCCAGAGTCTCGGGAGCAGTTGATGATGTCAAGGAAGGAGAGAAGGGCAGTGGTAGTACTCTGTCCAGGTCTAAATCCATGTCGAGTTGGAGAAAGAAGTTGATCGTCTAGGAGGTAGGGAAGAAGTTGCAAGTGTATGCATTTTTCAAGGACTTTTGAGATAGGAGACAGGATGGCTATAAGACAGAAGTTGGAGATTTCAGTATTGTTGCCTTCTTTGTGGGGGGTATGATGAACGCTTTCTTCCAGAGGAGGGGTACATAGGATTCTTGGATTGAATGGTTGATACGTATGGTGATGGGAAGGGCTATGCCATCAGCAGCTAGCTTGAGAAAGTTAGATGGAAGGTTTTCTGGGGCATGAGAGCATGGTTTTAGTAGAAGTTTTTTTATGGTGTGTAGAAAGACAGGTTGGAAGGTAAAGGGGGGAGATGAGTAGTGTTGATGTCAGTGGGACTAGAGTTGAGGGTGTGGGATGAGGATGGAGTAGAAGTGTTATTGGAGAATGATGTGGTGAGCTTGGCTGTTGAATCAGTAAAGAAAGAGTTGAATTGAGTAGCTAAAATGTGATCTGGAGAGTTAGGATCAGGGCATAGATTGTCTTTTTTGCCAAGAGAGAGGAGAGCAGATATACTGTTCCAACATTTTGGGGGTTGGATATATGATTGTTTTGAAGCTTGGAGTAGTAGGACTTTCAGTCTAAAGCAGTTTATTTTTTCACATTATTACGAAGTTGCTTATACTCTGTAAGGGTGTTAGGTGTTTTAGATTTATGGTAATGCTTCAAAGGTATATCTCTGAGATGCATGAGTGTAATAGTTGCTTTAGTTAGCCAAGGAGTGGATTTGGTTTTGATTCTTTTAGTTCTGGGGGAGCAAAGCTATCTAGTAGGTTATTGAATGTAGTATTGAAGTATGTAACAGTGTCATCAAGAGGGAGAGTTTTTACAGGGTTCCAGTTCATATGTTTTAATGAGTCAGAGAAAGCTAGAGGATTGAAGTTTTTTAGGGTATGAGTTGTGATGTAGTTGTGGTGAAGGTGGAGGGAGGATGGTGAACAACAAGCAAAGGCAGAGAGATGATCGCTGAGGGAGTTGGGTAGGGTGTCGTTGTTAGAAATGGAGTTGGGGTGAGAAACTAATATCCTGTCCAGAGTACTACTGGAGTTGTTATCTTATTAAATCTAGTAGGAGAAGTAATTATTTGGGTGTAGTTGTACAGGTTTATATTCTGAGGTGATGTAGGTGATTGAAGTCCAGTTTATATTTACATCACCTAGGAGTATAGGTTCATTGCTTATATTGGATGAGAACCAAGAGAGGATATCTTCAGTAATGGGGATGTTATTTCCTGGTGGAATATAAAGAGCAACTATACATATGTTTTTATGGTTATTCATTTTAGAAGGGCCAGAGTTAGTTCAGCTGTTGCGAATTGGGGTATAGACTTGATAAAGGGTGTCACTGTTAGGGAGAAGGAGAAAAGTAGGGCTACTCCACCACCTTTCTTTAGAGTTCTGTCATTTCTTATGATCTTGTAGTTGGGAGGGGTAATTACTTAGGTAATAACTTTTATATGGGGTTTTAGCCATGTTTCAGTGATAGAGAGAATGTCAGGGTGGTAATATGATAGCCAAGCATGAAGGGTAGGAAGTTTATTTCATAAACTTTGAGTGTTAATGGTAGCAAAAAGGAGAGCTTTATGGTGAGAGGATGAGGAAGACCAGTTAGGGTTAGAATCCTGGTTGTCTGAGGGTCCAGGATTAGGAAGTAAATCACCAGAGAGGTGGATAGAGATTAGTTGGAGTAAGAAGGAGACAAGGTCTTTAGATTCTTTGGAGTTGGAGTTGAGAGCAGGGTAGCTAGAGAGGTATGGACTGTGAGGGATTGGGACTGTATTACAGATATCAGGAAAGAGGAGAGCGTCATTATAGTAACAGAGGTGAGGAGAGATATAACTTGAGAGGTGGGATTCTTTTAAGGCATGTATTGATGTTGTATGATAGAGAGGGGAGTAAGAAAAGTCAGGTAGTCTGGTAAGATAGAGTAGGCAGTAGAGGAGGAAAGGTAGACATATTAATGGTAGAGTTTGTGTAGGTTTGATTTGCATGGTAGTGTAAGGTTATAGTATGCAGTGAGGATGTGCAGAGGGGAGAAGGAATTAGCAGAAGGCAAAGTGGTGTGTGGTCTTTGGTAGTAAGAATGAGGAAGGAGGAAAGGTAAGAATAGGTAAGGGGAGGGTCCTGGGTAGTGGAAGCAGGAGGGGTTAGTGGATAAAAGGTGGGTGAGGATTGTCCAGATAGGCTGAATGCTAGAGGGAGTGTGATTTGGGGATTCTAAGTGTAGAGGCACTGGGGTGGTGGGAATTGGGGGCAGGGTAGGGAGACGAGTGAGCCCGAAAGGTGAACAGATCGGGCAGAGCTGAGAAGGAGGAAGGAGCAGAAGAGACCAACAAAAACGATCAGTGATAGAGGCACTCTCAAGCAATCAAATGTACTGACAAGCTCAGAGGTATGTTACTTATGAGTTAAGTCTAATTCAAGGAGAATTGAACAGATGTGACAATTGTGCAAAAAGCAATGTGAAAGGACAATAGGCCTTAGAGCTGCAGGGAACAGGGAAAAAGTACTGAAAGTTATCTAATACAATGAGTGGGAATATATTGCTACCTAGTGGTGTTCCTGAGAAAAGTAAAATGCAGAATCTACCTATTACAGGGGGTGAAGTGGCTGGAGGGAAGAGAGAGTTGTGAAAAGGGACTGCTGCAGAACAGCTAGTGTGCACGCCATGGGTTAGCAATACAAACACCTTAAAAAATAAGCTTTAACAAAAAATATTGCACATACATGCAGATGGAGGGGGTTATTTTTCAGAATATCTCTGGAATTCTTCTTAGGGGAGGTATGTTCCTCAGTCTAAATGGAGCTGTAGAAGGGGGAACCCAAGAGAAAAATACCCGAGCGAGCTGAAAAAGAGAGAGAAGTACTTTAATATAGAGGCACAGGAGAACTGAGAGAGACAGTAATAGGATAGGCTGGAGAGATCAGTTACATGTGATAAGTACAGCACAAAAAAAAAACAGGGAAAGACAGTTCAGAATGGAAATATGAAAGCAGTTCCAGGAAGACATTTGTTTTTTATTATTATTATTATTATTATTATTATTATTATTATTAAACATTTAACTGGGAAAGTCCGACTTGAAACTAAGACAATTTTTTAGTGGAGGCCCAGGGAAAAATGCTCCAGATGCATGTCTTTGTAACGTGGGAGGAAACCAGAGCACCCAGAGGAAACCCACACAAATGCAGGGAGGACATGCAATCTCCTCACAGAAGGCACCCTGGCTGAGAATCGAACCAGAGAACCTCTTGCTGTGAGGCAACAATGCTGCCACTGCACCACTGCCCCATGGCATTAGATGGAAGCAGCACAGTTAAATGCAATTCAGTAGTCAATGGGTGCATATGCAAAAATGAGTTGCTCTAGGAGAACTAAAAACAACAGGAACTTATTCACTATACAGTCAACATATGCAAATACAAGTTGCTCTATAAGAACTGACAACAGCAGCTTATTCTCTTTGCAGATAACAAACTACAGCAGAAGTTAATGCGTTTTATGGCCAGAAGTGACCACAGCAGAAGTATTGCACACATAAGGCATTAGTGCAGAAAATATTCTGTATATCTCCCTTTGAGTACACCAGTTGCAAGAGCTAGTCAGGGGAGCAACACATTAAGTGATTGGTGGTACTGCGTTTAGGTCCTGTATGTATTGGGGCTATTTGTATTTCTCAAACGTCTGTTATATTAATAGGGGTGCTCAGACTGAATTGTTTAGAAATACTGGGGCATGCTGAGTGCATGGTATCATAGCAGGGCTGAAAGATATTTTACAATGCACTATATGAAGTCCAGGAAGGAGGTGTAGAACAGCTAAACATACTGGTAAACCAACATAAAAATCCAGTAACAAAAAGGCACAGCACGACCATCCATGTAAAACAAGGTTTATTACTTCAAGCTTTCGAGTTGAGACTCTCTTGAAAAAGAGTCTCAACTCGAAAGCTTGAAGTAATAAACCTTGTTTTACATGGATGGTTGTGCTGTGCCTTTTTGTTACTACAATGCACTATATGGGAGGAAGGCACTGCTGGACATGCTCTAAGTGTTATGTGCCATTGAAAATATGGTACCCTATTAAACTGTATTGTAGGAATCAGTTAGGTCAGGTAGCAAAGCAGAAATGCTGAATACTAAACAGGAGCAGAGACTAAACACATAAAACACCCACACACATTTAAGAGTGAGCTTAGATGAGCAGGCTCTGACCTGGGAGGATGTTGGTAAGGATATAGTACACTGGCAAGTGTTTGCCACACAGGAACATGTGAGTTATCACATTTAAATGCTCATACACATTAGCAAAGCAAACTAATTAGGAAAGTTCTGACCAGGTTGTGCACAGGTAGAGAGTTTCCATGCTGTTTTGCAAGTACCACAGGGATGGGAATTTCAGGCAAAAAACAATTAGGAAGCTTGCATTTGTAATTAAATAGTAAAAACAGACAGGGATACAACAAAGGTGAAGTGAGTCAGGCACACAGCAGACATTGTTTGTATTAACAGGTTACTGTTGTATTCTTGGGGGATGTTTTGATTTTTGTTTGAGGGCTTTTATTAAACAAAATGTCATGTAAAATGTGACACAGGCTCCAGTGTTGATGATAAGAAAAAAAAAACTGTATAAAGGATTAACCTGCCAAATATTAATGGGTGCATGTACCACAATAGCTGAAAATAGACATTTTAAAAAGCTGACATATATAGTAGGTGGGAAAATGACTTCTTACCATAATGGAAACACTTTCCATATTATCTTGGAATGTGAATGGTCTCCCAGGTATAAACAAAAAAGGAAAGATACTTAATTATATTAAGAAATTCAGAGTGAAAATAGCAATGCTACAAGAGACACATTTGGAAAGAAATGAGCATGGGAATTTGATAAAGCAAGGGTTTCAGGATGGATATTCTGCAGAATATCAGGGGAAAAAAGAAAAGAGGAGTACTTATATTAATTGCTAGAGGAGCTCCAGTAGTAATAATAGAGGGAAAATATAATAATGGTAGATTTGTAATAGCAAGGGGCTACTGGCAAGGTATGAGGATTACACTGGCATGCATTATATTCTACCTAAAACTGCTATTTTGTAGCTTAAAAATATTTGGGAGAAATAATTAGCTTTCAGTAGGGAATATTACTTATAGGTGGGGACAGGAATTTAATTTGCAACAATAACAGTAAGAATGTATCTGGAAGGCCGAGAAGGGAAAATGTAACAAAAGAGAGTAGATTTCTGAAGAAATTTATAAAAATATTTGGTATGAAAGATGTGAATTCAATAGTAGGATCTTTGACAGAATTTACATATTATTCCCCAAGGTACAATAACTGGGCTTGACTTGGCAGAAATTATATTTCACAGGAACATTTCAACATGTCCATTTAATTGAGAACTTTCATATACATCCAATAACTATTTCAGATCATGCACCAATAATTGCTAAAATAAAAATGCAGGGTAACGAAGTAAAGATGAGACACTGGCACTTCTCTGCCTACTTGTTAAAAAGAGAGGAATTCAAAGAATGTGTAGCGGAAATTATCTGAGAGTTACTAGAGAAGACAGAAAGTACTCCAGACGTTATAGCTACTGAATGAGATAAAATAAAAGTGAAGTTTAAAAATAGAGTAGAAATAAAGGGAAAAAATATCTGGTTAAAAAGTAATAATTATTTGGCGAGGCTGAGAAATGTTAAAGTATTACAAAATAAGGGGAATCTCACAGAGCAAGAAGTGCAAACTGCAGAGCACTAAAGACAAAATAAGGGAGTACCTTCGTAACATGCATGAGTTTAGAAAAATTGCTGTTTACCTTTTTTTTTGATAACTGTAGAGCACAAAACCTTTTGGCACAATGATGTAGGGTAACAAGAAGTAGACATGGCTGTTGCCAAACTTAGGGAGCCAATAACAGGAAACAATAACCAGAGATCCTATAAAGGTATTATTGATATTTTGGAGATGTTATAAAAACTTGTATAAACCAGAGAAGTGGGGAAATCCAGAAAAAGCACAAACAAAAATGGCAATATTTATGGAACACTTAAATATGGTAAGGTTAGCAGTAGGCTCAACAAGTAACAGCTAAGATAGGAGAATATGAGATAAAAATGGTGATGTATAACCAATCTGTAGGAGTGTCTTCAGGAATAGATGGTATTCCGGTGGAAGTTTGGATGCTAGGAGGTAGGAAAGTGAAAAAGATCCAGAAATTTTTAACAGTATTTTAAAAGTAGGGGATGCACCAACATAGATTAAAAAGCTGTGGTGGCTGTAATATTTAAAGACAGTAAAGATACATCTGATTCAGCTTTATATAGGCCCAACTGAATTTTAAACCATGCTTATAAAGTGTGTATGTCTATAATGGCTAAAAGAATTGAAAAGGTGATGACAGAATTGATAGATATGGAGCAATGTGGATTTGTGGATGGGAGGCAAACATTTGACAACATTAATAGAACAATGATGATCTAGAGGGAAGCAGAATGAAAGAAAATGCCACTGTTATTGCTGAGTCTTGATGCAGATAAAGCATTTGACAGAGTAAGTTGGGATTTTAAGAGAAGGGCAATGGAAGCATTTGTATTTCCTGATACAATAATAAGGTTAATTAGAAGGATATATAAGGGATCAGAGGCAAAAATCAAAGTGTGAGGGTTCGTCTCTGATAAGTTGTGTCTGAACACAGGAACCAGGTAGGGTTGTCCTTTTTCTCCTTTATTTGTGTTATATTTAGTACCATTGGCAAAGAAAATATGGGACTCAAAAATTCAAGGATATAATTGGTATGGTGTTCAAGAAAAGTTGGCTTAATTTTCAAATGATATTATTTTGTACCTGATGGAACTAGCAATGGACATCTCAGTGTTGTGGAATATTCTGAGACAGTTACAGTTTTTTTCATGATATAAAATTAATGACGATAACAAAGGCTATAGCTTTAAACTATGTACCCAAACACAAATTAATCCAGCATTACCCATATTTATGAGGGCATGATAAAATTAAGTATTTAGGAATATGGATTTAAAAAGGATTTGGTGATGGCAGCTAAGGATATGTGGGAACTGACAAAAACTGAGAAGTTGGAAGCTCTTACCCATGGACATGGATTGCAAGATACAAACAGTAAAAATGTTTTCAGTCCTTTTAGTTTTATACACAGGTCAGATGTATTTTTATTAACCAGAGGAGAAGCTGAGGGTAGTAATTAATAATGAGTTGAATGATTTTATTTTGGAGGGAAAGAGGGCAAGAGTTAAGTGGCATAAGTTGATCTTCCCACTAGAACAAGGAGATTTAAGATTACCTGATTTGAAGGGATATTTTAGTTGAGGTTCTTATATGTTCCCCACTACTCATCACTCATTAGACCCATTATACAGTACAATGCCACTTCTGGTATGTACCTCACAAGACATCTACTACAACTGGAAAGGCTGCAGAAATACCTCATAAAGAGGATTACTGGCCTCAGACAGATGCCCTACGCAGACCGTCTAAAAAAACTCCAGCTTTACTCCATCGCATATCGCCTACTCAGAGGTGATCTCTGCCTAATATATAAAGCTATGTCAAATCCAGAGCTGTTGGACATGCTCCACTTAAAGAAATCCCAATCCCTCTGAGCTACATGCTCTAGGGACCAAAACCTTGTCACCACAATAAACAGAACATGCCGGAGGGATAGATTCCTGTCCCAGAGACTTCCCATACTCTGGAATAAACTACCTATCTATATCAAACAAAGCTCCTCATTAGCACTCTTCAAGAAAACTCTGGATGATTGGATGGGAAATAGGAAATTCACCCTGGGGTACACTTCTGTGGCTCTGCTCGACAGTGGCACAGGAAAATAATTTTCTTGTGTGGCAAAAGCCAGGGTACCTTTTTGGCTGGGCTTGTATAGGCCCTAGGGCTGATAGCCTAGTACCTACCTATGAACCTATGAACATAAGCAGAAAGCTACAATTCAAAGTGGAAAGGGATAATGACGAATCGGGGTAATTCAAGAAATAAGGAAAGAATGGGATTTTGGACGCAGATCCTTAAGGAGAACAACAGTTATACAGAATATTATATTCATAAAGTAGCAGAAAGTATACTAACAACTAAGTCAGCACAGGAAAGGAGATTCTGCCAATAGGGATTACAGCAATTATTGGTATATAGAATAGACAAGAGGGGGCTGAAGTTTACTGGAGGAAGATGGCAAAGGAATCAACATATTGGGAACAAATAATTCGGGAAGGAAATGGAAATCAAAAATCTAAACCAACTATACTTTAAGTAGTGAATATTGTAACAGAGATAAAAGAACAAGAAGTAGGATCTTTAGAAAAGGGTAGGAGTAAATTGCATAGAAAAATGGAAATTGTGGGAACAATACATGCAGAAAAATGTCTTGGAGAAGTAATGACATTTGAGAGAAGGCAGGAATTAAAAAAGTTATGTAATGCTGCTTAGATTATAGGACATATAACAATATATATGATATATAATGTTTGTAAATAGAAACTTGTTAAAATGGTTATCACCTTTATAAAAAAGTATATAAATGTAGGTTTGCCTATGTCACAAGTGTTTATTCATTAAGATATTTAAAAAAAATAAGTGAGGCGTGAGAAGACTGTGAAAAAAAAAACTTTCAGTACTTCTTACCAAGTAGTTCTTAAAACTAAGGGTAGGAAAAATATACATATTTTTTGCTCTTTATAGGGCTGAATCACAGATTCCTGCAATGTTTGGGTTATCCATAAAATAATAAAATTACATATTGTTGAAATAAGCCAGCCCAATGTCAACAAGGGGTAAAACCCTGACTAGGGTCAAGGTGACCCAGATTTGATTAGTGGCTGTGGAACCGGACCAAACTAGTAGGGAGGATAGGGACACCCATCCTATAAGAAGGGACACTGAACTGGTCATGGGTTGTAGCAGTCCTTTGGAAGAATAAAGTGGGGCAGAAGCCTGGAGGACTGTATGAATTGGCAGTAGCCATTATCAAGTGTGGCAGTGTGCACTTGCATTAAGGAAGGTATAGTGGCTCCTGCAGTGATATGAGTCATAAGTACCCTAACAAAGGAGGAAAGGTTAGGCCATAACAAATGTCCTCATTGCCAGGATGCTATTGAAGACACAAACACCTTTCATGGCTGGCTAAATGTCTGCTTCGAAAAAATGAGCTTAAGTCGAGTTGGGAAGACTTAATGCTCAGTAGATGTGGGGGGCAAAAAACATAAAGAAAAAAACACTGTTGAAACTACAACCTAAAACAACTCAAAATCATATCAAAGTATAGTACAGTAAATGTCAGACTACATTCAGCAGGAATGTAAGCCCCATGCACCCCATGTAGAAAGCTGCACATGCCATGTCCCTGCTATCATAATATCCTAATTTCATAGTATCTCAACTTGTAGACAGGAAAAATACTTTCATGAAAATATTTTTTTCCTCTAAGGTTGTAAAACTTTTAATAAGAATACTATAGCAAAAGGGGTAAGAGAGTACAGCCTCTATATAATGTACAAGAGGGACTGTCCCCATCCATCCCAAATCTATTTCCTGTCCTTGGCTTAACATACTAAGACATATGAAACAGATACAATTTCTGCACTATTTCTGCTCTTCTTTTCCTACTGTGGGTGTCTGCTTAGCACTTTCAAGTTGATTTGGTGATCTGTATGGGCCACATCTGCATTTTGCGAAAAGTGATTTAAACATCACCCTGTATGTGTAATGTACTTCACCAAACAGACATTCACTCATTCAAAGAAGAATATATTTTGCCCTTTTTGCCATGACTGCCTTACAGTCATCAGTGGGGGCTCTCAGCTACTTGACCCATTCATTTCCCATTACTGGGGTGAGGGTCAGTCATGAGGGTCATCATTCTGAGAGCTATCTGGGAAGGTTTGAGAGTTTTCTTGTTTCTCCTTAGCCCTACTAGCACATACCTGACAAATGTGTGTGTGTGTGTGTGTGTGTGTGTGCGTGTGTGTGTGTGTGTGTGTGTGTGTGTGTGTGTGTGTGTGTGTGTGTGTGTGTGTGTGTGTGTGTGTGTGTGTGCAAGTGTGTGTGTGTGTTTAATAGTTTATTCTAATTAGAGCTACTGTGGGGAAGTAGTACTATAAGGTAATGAACCCAGGTAGAAGGGGAAATGCCCTGAAAAGCTAGGCCTTGACTGGTTGATTAGTGCGTAGTCAGTGTGAACCTTGTTCTTGGGTCTCAATACTGAAACTTCTCAGATTTTTATTTGGAGGTATCTGCATTACGTATGATAGAGAGTTTCAGCTTCTAACAATTTACATTTAAGTAAAAAAAAAATGGCTGTTTCACCTAGCAAAGAAGTGGAATTACTTGTACTGTGGAAAAAGTATCCACTACAACAAATTAATGCTGCATAACATATGATCTGTTGGTTTTGTGTTATTGCAGATTCTTACAGCAGAAATGAGGAAATAATTTTAAAATGATGATTTGACCTTCAGGGATTTTTGTTGTTCTTTCAGCAATTTGTGATGATCTCTCAAAAATGGTGGAGTTAAATTAAAAGATTCAGACATAGATGACTAACAGCATGACTGAGGCATAGTGTTATATTTTAAAATCTTTGTTTAAGGTTACTCGCACATATCTGGTATATACTAAAGGCAGGGACTGTCAGTGTGTATTAACCAATGAGATGTGAACTCATTCTGAAAAATCATTACTATGGTGGAGATGAGTGTGCCATTTATTGTAATATGTTCTCTACAGCAATTTCCATGGACCTGTTTTGAGAAGCTATACATCTGTAGCTAATTTTCTCAGTGAAATTTGCAATATGAATGATAAATGTGAAAAAGCGATATAAAAATTGCAGTTTTCTATAAAGATGTAGTAAGAAGCTGCGATCCCTGATAAAATCCTCCAAAGCAAGTTATGAAAACAAAATCGCCACTGATTCTAAAGACAACCACAAAGCATTCTATAGCTATGTCAAGAATCTCAACGGCAGCACTCAGATCTGCTCTGAGTTACAGCACAGTGGCACTAAATATACAGACCCAACTGATATTGCCAACATCCTGGCAGATAGGTTCAGTACTAACTTTACCTCCCTCTCACCCCCTAAAGAGCCCATCTCTATACTGGAAGAATGCAAAGTTCCTGTAATCACGGCTGCACAGGTTAAAAACCGCACTCTCCAAAGCCAAGAACACAGCATCCATGGGACCAGACAACATCCCAGGCTGCATTCTACATGAACTACAGAACGAACTGGCACCCCACCTAAGTACCATGTTCAATCATAGCCTCACCTCAGGCTTTGTGCCTGCTGAATGGCGCACAGTGACGGTTATCCCACTCCACAAGGGGGGAGCCACCACGGACCCCGGGAACTACTGCCCCATTAACCTGACGAGCCTGGTCTGCAAGGCCATGGAATCATCATGGAACTTATAAACAAAGACATTGGTAATCTCCAAACTCTGGACCCCACCCAGTTCGGGTTTGTAAAAGGCAGATTATGTCTCCTAAACCTGATAGACTTCTTTGAAGCAGTCACCAAAGCCGTAGACAAGGGTATGGTGGTTCACACAGCCTATCTAGATCTTGCCAAGGCTTTCAACACCATCCCCCACTCTGGAATTATAGATAAACTCACTAAACTAGGTATAAATCCCTATGTCACAAGATGGGTTGCCAACTGGCTCACTGACAGAACCCACATTGTGAAAGTAGCAGACTCCAAATCCTACTTCAGACCAGTGATAAGTGGAGCACCACAGGGCTCCGTCCTGGGTCCCCTCCTGTTTGGTATCTATTTCTCTGAAGTACAGGCTAACACAGAAGGTCTTTGGCTAATGAAGTTCGCAGATGACTGCAAACTAGGAGCCATAATCAAAACTCCTAATGATGTAGACATCCTACAAAAGGGCCTCACTGAGACAGATGCCTGGTGTCAAAGCCATGGCCTCAAGCTCAGTGCCAAAAAGTGCATTGTCATCCCCTTTGGTAAAAACTCTGTACCCATGAACTACAAAATAGGTGGTAGTATACCTAGCACCGAAAGTGTGATAAGAGACCTTGGGACACAGGTGGATAGTAGTCTCTCCTTTGATAATCCCATCACCACAGTAGTCAGGAAATCCTTGTATGTGGCACACCTCATCACAAAAGGTTTCTCATCCAGAAAAAAAGAGGTCATTGTTCCCCTCTACTCATCATTCATTAGACCCATTATAGAGTACAACGCCCCTTTTGGTATGTACCTCACAAGACATCTACAACAACTGGAAAGGCCACAGAAATACCTCACAAAGAGGATTACTGGCCTCAAACAGATGCCCTATGCAGACCGTTTCAAAAAACTACAGCTTTACTCCATCGCATATCGCCTACTCAGGGACGATCTCTGCCTAACATACAAAGCTATGTCAAACCCAGAGCTGTTGGACATGCTCCACTTAAAGAAATCCCAATCCCTCTGAGCTACACGCTCTAGGGACCTTAACCTTGTCACCACAATAAACAGAACATGCTGGAGGGATAGATTCCTGTCCCAGAGACTTCCCACACTCTGGAACAGACTACCTATCTATGTCAAACAGAGCTCCTCATTAGCACTCTTCAAGAAAAATCTTGATGATTGGATGGGAAATGGGAAATTCACCCTGTGGCTCTGCTCGACAGGGGCACAGGAAAATAATTTTCTTGGGTGGCGAAAGCCAGGGTACATTTTTTGGCTAGGCTTTAATGGGCCCTAGGGCCGATAGCCTAGTACCTACCTATGAACCTATGAACCTATGAGTGAATGAGTTAAGCCAGATTCCTGAACTACCTTAGTCGACAGTAGCCACAGATATCTTTTAGCGGAATGGTCAATATTATTTGGTGTTATTAGACTCTTATTCAAATTGGTTCGAGATTGACCTACTTCCCAACCTAACTTCCAGTACTGTCATTATTAAGTTGAAGTGACATTTTTTTGCCCATGGTAGTCCACGCAGTTATTTCTGACAATGGTGTACAGTTTACAAGTCAGCCATTCAAGCAATTTGCAGAAGAGTGGGACTTTGTTCATATTATGAGTAGTCCTGAATACCCTCAGTCAAACGGCATGGCTGAATCTGCAGTTCAAAGTGCAAAACAGCTGTTAGAGAAATGCAGATGTGACAATACAGATGTTTTTCTCAGCTTGCTAAATCTGAGAAACATTCCTCTTGATAATCATCTTGGTTCACCTGCCCAGAGACTTATGTTGAGACAAACCAAAACCATACTACCAATCAGTAGTAATTTATCGGTTCCATGTGCTAAGAACAACAAAGCCGTAAAAGTCCAACTGTTGAAAAAGTGTTTGTCCCAGAAGTCTTACTATGATAAAACCAACAAACTGCTCCATTCTTTACAAAAAAGGGGAGACAGTGAGGATGCAGATGTTAAAAGGTTTTGATTGCATCAAATTTGTGAATAGTTTGTGTCAAGAGCTGAGAATGTACATTGTGGAATAACAAGGAATGGAATTCAGATAAAATCGGAAGCATTTGTTACTAGTGTCCGAACCTGTTACAACATCTTGACAAAGACTCTAGTTCTCAGTGACTTGTACAATGTTCCTGTTCCAGAGAACATTCTATCAGTAATCCCTGTTCCTGAGAAAATCCCTGATACTCCTCAAGCAGAACATTCCCCAGTGACTGTTCCTGTTGCTAAACCCAGTCCTATTATGTCACAAGATCAGGTCGCATCTCAAAACCTAGTTCCAGATGCATGGCAATCTGGACATGACTGTTTTTCTTTATTAGTGTCTGTATAATTGCATGCCTATTAAATATTATTGTTTATATGACACAGCTTAGTAAAGAGGGAGGATGTAGATCAGTGTGTGAAATATACCTTTAAGAAGCTTTTCAGCGAGTCAGCACATGCATATAAATACTGAGCACTTGCAACTAAAAGTGCCATTTTGCGTGAGCAGCCAGAGTGTGAGCATGCAAGTATGTAGTCAGTCAGTTAGATAATTTAAGTTTAATGTTCCTGCTGTCCATCCTGATGTATTTGTGTACAATAAACTACTTAAACACCCAAGCTTCAACATCTTCTAAATGCACATAAGAAGAGTGACAGCTGGTGCCTGAGACAGTCTGAATCAAAACTGAAAAAAATGCAGAGTGACCTGTAGTTTAGACTGTAATCACAGGAGAAAACGTTTTTTATTATTATTATTTTTAAATAAATTCTGCAATCTCCCCTGTAAGTCAGTCTGTATGAGAGTATAGCATTTTGTGTGTGTGTGTGTGTGTGTGTGTGTGTGTGTGTGTGTGTGTGTGTGTGTGTGTGTGTGTGTGTGTGTGTGTGTGTTTGTGTGTGCGCGCCTTTATATGTTTGTTTGTGTACAGGAGACAGGAAGTTACAATGAACTGTGCTGTATATATCTGACAGCAACTATATGAAATAAATTACTGCAGGCATTGTATATTTATTCATTCATCTGATCATAATCAGATACCTGCAGGGGAAAGGGGGTTGTAATGGGTTGCATTGTATGCATCTGACAGTTAACTAGCTGAAATACTTTGCTGTAACCATTATTTATTCATCCATCTGATTATAATCAGTCAAATGCATGCACAGTTAGTAAAGTGGCTGTAATTGCTAGGCATGTCTCTGCGAGATGGGGAGTTGCAATGGATTGCATTGATGTGCATTACTGTGATCATTATTCATGTATTTATTCCTTCATTTGATCTCAGTCAGACATCTGAGATGTACACATTCAGTAAAGTGGCTAGAATTCATGGGCACAAGGTATATGTTGATGAAACTGACAAACTCCTGCTGTCAATCGACTGCAGTTAGACAGTCATTGATCTGGCTTGCAGTGAGGAGTAAAACAAGCTAAAATACATTAACTCTTGCAAAGATTATTTGTTTTTATTTGACTGCAATGGACCATCTGAGGTATATATACTTAATAAAGTGGCGAGAATGAGTGGGCACTAATGCAGCATGTGAATGAAAGTGACTGACTCTAGCTGTTTGATCACAAGCAGACATCAGTCTCAGATGCTGACCTGCTGTAATAGCTCCACTCCATTCTAGTTAAGTCTGCACACATTCATTTGCTTCTTGTAGCCCCCACTTTCTTTCAAATCACCAGCTACCAGTGAGCCATTGCAAAGATGTGAAATAAATTTTAGGTCAGCTGTTTTGAGACCCATAAAAATCTATATTCTTATATTACTTTTAAACTGCAAATAATCCTGGAAATCAGGTCAGGAGAAGATGAAAATGAACATGTTCTGCAGAACTGTAAACTGAATATCATGAAGCTTTTGAAAATCTGTTAACTTATCAGAAAACAAGCATTCTGCAAAGTTTCTATTATTAACCTACATACGTGTCATGAAGTAATGTCTATAAGTAAAAACTAAATGAAACACCAGAATGTAATGTAAATAGCTATAAAGTATAATGCAGCAGTCTCTCCTTGTGTATCATACTCATTGCAACACAAGTATTTAATAAGATGCAATTGCAGTTTAATCAGAGATGGGTTCACATCAGATCATGAGTGTCAGGAATGAGAAATAACTTTGAAGTTCAAATCCTGCATTTATATAGGAGACAAAATCTGCCTCACCCCATTAACAGAGGTTTAACTCCCTACACTGCATAACATAATCAGCTCTAAGGTTTCTACACTTTGGGGAAGAGGAATTTTTTATACACTCACTTCATTAGAAAAGTGTATTTTGACATGCAGTGGTAGAACAATATGGCAATCAAATCAACATAAACTGTCCTTAAAATGTGCATGTGCTCTAGACCATGAATCATACAGCTTTCATGTCTAGTTGCTGATATAATCAAAAATATTTTCACTTTTCATACTACATAAGCATTATGCTCATAGTTTGCCTTTGAAGCTTCTCAGATTTTTATTCTGGAGTTCTTCCACAGATACATGCATTAATAAAAAAATGTCAAGAACTTTGCTTTAACTTCTGTGCATTGTCTTGTGTTTCATACTATGTATGCAAAAGCTAAAAAAAAATCACTACTTACAATGCAATAACTTACAATTGAAAACTACAGATGAAAACTGAGACTGTTCAGACATTTCCACAGCCCTACAAAACAAATCAAAATATTAGAACATTAAGTTGCAAGATATTACTGAGCTGAAGTCAATTTTAGAAAATTAAACTGCATATTTTGAAAAAAAAGCACATACTACAAAAATATTTTATTTTTATAGCCATTCCTGAAGAATAAAAACTATCTATTGTCCTGTTCCACTTCAATAAACACACAACACCGAATTACATTTGATGACCTTTATTAAACTTCCATAAACATGATTGTTAACCAATAATAATAAATTTCAACCAAAACCATGACACAGGTGATAATAACATCAATGAAAGAAAAACATAAAATAACCATAAGGGCAGCATACCCAACTCACCCTTGATAAGCAGTGTCCCCAACTTGCTCACTTATCTTTGCACTAGCAAGACAGAGTTACCCCGCTCACCTTCAATTTATTGAATTACTCCACCATCCAAATAAGCATCTCAGCTTGCTTATTAACTTATCCAACAGAGCAACCACTCCCTTTCTTTCCCAACTTATTGAAATGCACATCCAACACTAGAGGGGGAACAGAAGAAGGCCAGCCTGCCCCTCTTCTCCACCCACCAGCCTGACCAGGCTGTTCCCCCTTTCTCCAACCAAACTTCCAGCAAACTAACCACCAGTAAGGCAGTAGGTCAAACATCATTCCATGTACCCATCCTCCCTAACCATGCTAGATCCAAGTCATTACCTCCTAACCCTATACATAACTCACCGAAACAGTCGAGTACCGAAAAACTGAAAACAAACCATTGACCCCTCACCTATGCTAAGGTAGCAAACCATAACCTCACCACCTTTCATAACTACTGCCATGATGTAATTAAACCATACCACCCGATGACAGGAAGCCTCAGAATGACACCAAAAGCCTTACCAGCCACTGGACCCACTACTAAGCCCACCGCCATTGAACCCATGTCGAGGCAAATGCATACCACCATGCCACATTACAACCCCATAGTACCGCCCAATGAAACAATTTTTTTTATCTGTCCAATGAATGTAATACCCCTCTTAAATCTCTTCTAAATTCCATGTAATAAAATGCTACCATCACACCAACTACCCATTATAAACAATAAAACACTTAAACCACCATCATGGCTGGTAGCAATATGACCTCAAAACACCACCATCATGGCCGGTATCACCAACAGTAAACCAAACCAGGCAAAACTAACTAAACACAATATACCAAAGCCCGATGCCACCAGATCACTGGTCCGTAACACACTACTACTGCCCAGAATGTAGTGAATAAACCCAACCCAGTCTCCTGAAACTTCAGTAACCCAAAGCTGAAGCCTCCTATCAAACCCCCACATCTAGATTACAAGCCTAACTTACTTAATGCAACCCACTAATCCCCTATCCCTGATGTCTGCCACACTATCTAACCCCTTCCAAAGAAGACCCCCGTTACCCATAAATCAGTGTAAAATTCAACCCAGGTGCTCCCAACACAAGATCAAAACAAACAACATTACCATGTGACAGCAGGTTAGGTAAAAAAAAAAAAAACACAAGAAACCAACAACTCCATATTCAGCTGCACTGCTGGCAGCCCATGGCCTTTCATATCACTCTGTGAGCCGAAACCCTCATCAACTTCATCTCTCGCCTGTCGAGTCCACATTTCTTCAATCCCCCAAGCAATACCAACTCTGCATGCCCCCATCTGCACTCAGTGATCTGTAAAAGAAAAGACTGTAAGTATTCCACACACACATAATCTAATTTCTTAATGACCATTATGCACCACGAATGGCATATCACATTCATCATCTGCCTAAAATGCAGACACTTCCATATGCAGCAACACCCTTGAAAATTAAAATGTCCTAATAGAATAACCTTCCAACTCACATAGTAATGTTACAACAGATACCCATGTGAAATAAAACATTGCATAACCAATCTTATTCAATAAATAAAATTATCACTGTTCTACAATGACAGTTGTCAACAAAATAACAATTAAACCAAAAAAAAACTAAAGCCATCCCCAGTCCTGCTATACAGCCTATTACAAAAAACAGAGATACAAATTCCCCTTATGGCTCTACCGGTGTGCCCTTTGGATAAGGACAACATGCACCCAATATCCGTCTTAACTAAGGGCAACCTGCACTGCACTCTGGATTGTGGAATCTCACTTACCTGAACATGGCTAGGTTATGAAAAACCTTAGAACCATTAGCCTCAAGACCACCCCAAGTACAGAACAAAGTAAACTTTTCACCCTGTTGTTTACCCCACCTCAACCCAACCTCCCCCGCAGCATACCCTATGATCCCAATAAAATGCGCAATAACCATAACTATAAAACATTGATAAATAAATTACTTAAGATCCCTAAAACCATTAACCTAGTAATTTCCTATGCATATGATAGCTGCATGTCCACCCCACCAGTGGAAGCCCCTAGTCCCCTCAAAAAATTCCCCAACCCTGCTTAACCCAGCCCCAAGATACACCCGCTTACTTGCCAACACATTACCCAAACTACACCAAATACAAGATACCTTAAAGAACCACAAGTAAAACAAGGTTCCCTGTGATCTCATTGTGCACCACTCCAACCTTAAAGAACCATGAGTAAAATAAGATTCCCTGTGACTCATTGTGCACCACTCCAAGCACCAGAACATCCAGCCCATCAGAATCAATTCCATCCAACAACTTCCAGTGGGCCAGTGACTGTTAATTACTTCACACTCCCCCACCGGAACACCTTTGTGCACCATTCTAACAATAGCGACAGCCACCCGTACCAGCACTTTCGGCTCTGACTCATTTCCTTCAGGTTACTGACTGCTGCCCACTCTGCCCTTCCCCACCTGCAAATAAAACAAACTAAGCACCTAGCTGACACAAAAATACAAAGTTTCTAGGTCTCAATCTCAACCACCCAATTCAAGAGCTGCTGGTCAGATGCCCATCCCTAAAATAACAAAATGATTCCCATCCCCGAGCATATTTGGTCAGACCAGCTGCCACACAACTGCCCTTCAAACCCCCACATTCTCAATATATTCACCTTTCAATTTATGCCTACCCAATCTGCTATGCTTAGATTTAATGAATTTATCAGCATATTATCCTCCTGTACCCAAATGGTCAATTTAGTCAAGTTATTTTGCAGACATGCCTTATCTGTAACACTTGTAATCAGCTTATCCAATTTCAGATCGACTATAAGACACCTCATATGAAAAAGTTAGGTCTGAAAGATACCATCTAACCAAGTAAGGACATAGGACTGAGCCCTGTGGGACACCCTGACTGTAACCAAGGATTTCGCCTGTTCAGGTGCTGTATGATACTTGCCATGTCCTATTTGTCAGCCATGCACCTATCCATCCTATCGAAAGTACAGCAATATATAGTTGTATTAAATTGTTGATCAGTGTTACGTGTCTGACCCTGTCAAATACTGAAGTTAAAGCTATATAAATTACACCACAGCTCAAATTTTTTTTTTTAGCTTTTATTATTTGGTATAGAACCTCATATTACTGGTGATAACAGATCTGTGTTCAACATAAGTTTTTAAAGAAAACTCCCCTGAGTATTGAACAGGACCCTCTGACTGTTGAATCAGCAATTGCATGATCAACTTTTGAGGGACAAGCAAGTATGAGCCAGAAGCAGCACCTTCCCGAATGTTTTGTATACCCCCCCCCAATTACCATGTATTCCAGTGCAAATATATCAAATATTAAGTAAGTAGCATCCAATGACGTTTAATTAACAAAACTCTTTGTTCTAGCATTGAGCGTACTTTATCACTGTGTAACCTCACATAAATCAAGAGAGGTTAAAGAGTCAATAGCATAACAGGTTTTGCATTGACCTGAATTATCTGCAGAGCATGCAGTCTGAAACTCTAATGTCTGTCATTCTCTAACTTCACTCTGCAATGGTTTGCCACCACCTGCTAGAAAACCACAATGTATGAAGACTGACCCTAATATGAGCCAAATCTGGGCATTCTGCAAAATCTGTACCATTATGAAAATTACTGCCATTATTTAGTGAGTATAATACACCACCTTACCTTCAAGAGTCACCAGTGTTAGGAGGGATTAAGAAGGACAGAGCTAAATCTTTGGGTCAAAATCAGGGACATCCCTGGAATAGGGAACAGCTGAGAGGTATGGCATGCACACAGGTGTAAGCCATGAGACACTCCCAACACCTCCTTACGCGGACCACGAACCAACCCCAATGAATGTAGGAATCAAAGCCGCTGCCAAGGCATGACTCCATCTAAACACTGAATCAAGGGCACCGAAACTGAGAAATTGCCAAGGATGAACAATGGAATGCAGCTTTCAAGGGCCGATAACCATGTCTGCCATAACCCTCCCACCACAGCTGCCAACGCCACACAACTTAGGCTACTTGCAACCCGCAAAACACACACACACTCAAACCTCCCCAAACCAAAACCATGACCACTGCAAAAACTCTGATCTTTCTGCCACCCATCACCGAGCAAGAAGATTCAGTTTTTAAAAAGTTTTGTTTTATTATACAGCTGCCACTCAAACGACTGCACATGAGCAGCAGCAGCTGCAAAAAGAAGTTATGTACCTACCATAGTGTTCTATGTTAGTTGTCTTCTTCTCGCCTTCTTTCTTGCTGGTTGGTTTGGAGCCGATCCTCGGCTCCGACTTGGCCATCTTCAAAAGCTCGGGAGCTGCTTACTGGCTCGAGGCCACCCCCTATCCCATGATGCCTGGCGCTAGATACCCAGATCTCATTTGGTAAGTCTAACTGCCAACATAAGAAGGAAGGAATCCTATCCTATAATATATAAAGCCTACCAGTGAGGCTACTAGGCAGAGAGGAACAGCCAGAGAAGACTCAGCCAGTGAAAAACTATAAGGAACTCTTCTCGGTCCACTAGGATAGGGGGATGGAGGGTGGGACGCAAGAAAGAAGGCGAGAAGCAGACAACTAACATGGAACGTTATGGTTGGTACATAACTTCTTTATGTTAAGTTGTCTATCTCACCTTCATTCTTGCTGGTTGGGACAGCATCCCTAGCACCTAAAATCCTGGGTGGCTCATCGGAACAAACTCTTCAGAACTGTGGAACCAAAATCAGCTCTGCTCCTGGAGATCATATCCACTTTATAATGTGAAATGAAAGTATGTGGGTTGGCCCACGTAGCAGCTGCACAAATAGATTCCATGGGCAACCTAGCCTGAAAAGCCACAGAAGTGGCTAAAGCTCTGGTGGAATGACCTTTTGGTTTGACAGGCAACTCTTTATTCCTCAGTTGATAGATAAATGTGATAATCGTAGTCAACCACCTGGATAAGGTTACCTTTGAGACTGGAAGACCTTGTTTACCCTGAGCATAAGAGAGAAACAGTTGATCCGACTTCCTGATGTCCTTAGTTCTGTGCAAATAAAAGCGTAGTTGCCTATGAACATCTAATTGATGCAATTTATATTCTGCCCTGTTGGAGTGGTTGGGGAAAAAACACAGGAAGGTCTATGGACTGATTCAAGTTATTTTCTGAAGAAACCTTAGGAAGGAAGGAAGGAAGGGTTAGTCCTGAGAGTAACCCTGTCATTGTGGAACACTAGGTATGGAGGACGGGTACAAAGAGCCTGAAGTTCCGAAACTCTTCTGGCTGAAGTAATAGCTACCAGAAAGAGGGTTTTCCAAGATAAAAACTTCAAGGAACAGGATGCTGCAGGTTCGAAGGGGGGCAAAATTAGGGAAGCTAAAATCAAATTTAGATCCCACGGAGGAGAAGGATCTCTCGCTGGGGGTCTGAGCAGAGTGGTCCCTTTGAGAAAGGCTTTACATAGCTTATGGGACATGATATTATTTTCTGACAGGCCAATGTGAAAAATTGAAATTGCAGCTAACTGAACTCTAATTGTAGCAGAAGCGGAACGAGCATGAAAGAGTTCTGCAAGAAATTCCAAAATATGGTGTACAGGGGCTGAAAAAGGGTCTATACTCTTGGCCTCTGCCCAGGAAGAAAAACGTTTCCACTTGCTAGCGTAAGTTTTTCTAGTCGTAGACTTGTGCGACGATAAGATCATTTCGCATACAGAGGGGGAGATCTCAGAAAGACTGGCTAATGTCGGAAGTGGAGCAACCAAGCAGTGAGCTGGAGAGATTGCAGGGATTGATGCAGCCCACCCGAATGATGGATCAGGAGGTCTGGAACTAAGTCCAGAGTCCAAGGCTGCTTGAGAAGATGATGATGCAGGAACGGGAACCATATCTGTCTAGGTCAGTAAGGAGCATTGAGGATCATTCTGCAACCCAATGCGGTAGCTTTCTGTATTAGCTTGGGAATTAGGGGAAATGGAGGGGAATGCATAAAGAAGTCCCTGAGGCCAATCGTGGACTAGAGCGTTTCTGGGGGAATGTCCGGGAATTGGAAGGAGAGAAAAGAAATTGCTGCACTTGCTTTTAAAGGGAGTGGCAAAAAGGTCACAGCAAGGTTGACCCCATTTGCGGAGGATTTGGTCAGCGATTACCTGATTCAGAGACCACTCGTAAGGCATGAGAATTGCTCTGCTGAGCCTGTCTGCTATGACGTTGGACCTCCCAGGGATGTGCATTGCGATCAGAAACAGTTGGGAAGAGATCACCCATTGCCAGAGCCTGAGTGCCTCTCGACATAGGGGGTAGGACCTGGTTCCGCCCAACTTGTTGATGTACCATACTACTGACATATTGTCCATCTAAATTGCAGTGGTCCCGGTAGGAAGAGAATCCTGAAGAGCTTGCAACGCTAGAAGCATGGCCCTCATCTCCAAGATGTTCATATGCAGATGGTACTCGTGAGGTTGCCAGATGTCTTGGACTGTCCTGCCCTGATAATGCCCCCCCACCCGATTAGGGAGGCATCCGTGGTTACTGTAGCAACTGGAGTTGGTGGGACAAAATGTCTGCCTTGAGGCACTGATGTGGAGACCATCCACCATGCAAGGTGCTTTTTGCATGCTTCAGTGATCATAATTATGTGAGACATAGGAAGCTGCTGGAAGGACCATTGGGTGAAAAGAAGCCACTGGAGAATTCTCATGTGAAAACGAGCTAGAGGAACGAGTATGATTGCTGCTGCCATGAGACCTAGAGACTGGAGGACGAACCTGGCTTGAATTCTGTATGCCAATAAGACTTGAACATGTTGGTGAATCCCTTGTATTCTCTCTGGTGGAAGGCTCGCCAACATGTCTTTTGTATTTAAATTTTCGCCTATAAAGGTGATAGACTGACAGGGCGACAATGCAGATTTTTCGAAATTTATTGTGATACCTAGCCTGGAGCAAGTCTGGATAGTGTAGTCTCTGGCTAGCAGAAGTTGATGCCTGGTTGAAGCAGTGAGGAGCCAGTCATCTAGATATGGAAACACCTGGAATCCTAACCATCTGAGATGAGTGGTAACTACTGCCATACATTTGGTGAACACCCTGGGGGCTGTGGTGAGACCAAAGGGCAGAGCTCTGAACTGATAATGACTGGCTCCCAGCCAGAAGCGGAGGAATCTTCTGGAGCGCTTGTCCATTTTGATGTGGTAATACGCATCCTGCAGATCTATAGAGCACATGCAAATGTCCCGACCCAGAAAGGGTAGAATGGACTGTAGCGTGACCATCCAAAACTTGGTTCTTCGAACAGACTTGTTTAGTCTGCTGAGATCCAGAATGGGTCTCCAGTCCCCTGTCTTTTTTGGTACCAAAAAGAACCTTGAGTAAGTTCCGGATCCTAGCTGATCTGCTGGGACTTCCTGGATGACTCTCTTTCTTAGCAGTTTTGAAATTTCTTGGACTGCTTGATCCCTTAGACTGGGTGGAACATCTGGAAGGGACTTGTTTGACAGTAAGGGAGGGTGCAGGAAAGGAATTTTGTAGCCTCCAGATATAAGGGACTGTACCCACTTGTCTCGAGTTATATCTTGCCAGGCTTTTGGGTACAGTGATAATCTTCCCCCGACTGCCTCCAGAGGTGGGCAGTCGGGCAACATTTCAGGGATGCTGAAAGGGCTTGTCAGAGAAGGATTCTCTGCTGCCCTGATTTTACGGACCCCCTCTGCCACAGGGGCGACGTCTGTTATTGTTCCCTCCTCTGCCCCTGGACGGGAACTCACCACGTGTGTCTGGCAAGGCTCCCTGAGATTTCCAGAACCACATCTTTCCACTCTTCTGACCCTTGGGATAGGGTCTGGAAGGAGTGGAAAAATGGACTCCCATGGCAGAGAGAGTCTTGCCTTCCTGCTCACACCTGGTAAGGGTATCCTTCACCTGTGATCCAAAAAGAGCGGATCCATCAAAGGGGGTATTGATGAAAGAAGCTCTGAAAGGTTCCGCAAAGTTACATAGCTGCATCCAAGCGTGCCTCCTCAGGGCAACGCCTGTGCCAGCGGCTCTACTCACACCATCGGCTACATAAGATATGAGCCTCATGGAGGAGTTCACCACTGAATTTAGAGTCGCCAGCTGGGAAGCTATCTTAGCCTGAGCCCCCTCAGCTGATGGATCTTGGAGGGTATCTCCAAGCTCTTTAAGGAGATCCCTCTGAAGATGGGTGAAGTGGCACAAATAATTCAGGGACCTCATGGAGAAAGTCACTGAAGAGAACATCTACTTCCCATATCTGTCCATCGTTCTAGACTCCTTATTAGGAGGATGAATGGATGAAGAAGTTTCAGCCAACTCCTTTTTCGTGGCTGCACTACCACCATGGCATCAACGGGGACGCCCTTAGTCAAAAATTGTTTGTCCTCTGGAGCCGTTATGAATTTAGCAGGTCTCCTAAGGGTTGGTTCCACGGAATCTGGAGCCGACTACGCCCTTTGAGCCACTACAGACATCAGTGAGTCGAAGGGCGGAGACACCCATGGCCTGGAAGGTTGGGAGCCAAACGTGTCCAGGAATACCGACTTGTCCTCAGAAGGGGCTAGGGTATTCCAGTTTCCCCTCTGCCTAAGCATCTCAAGGATGTCTGAAAAGGAGACATCTTCAGAGGGGGATCTAGGGGACCCTTCCGAATCCTCCAAGTTGGTATCTGAGGTGACAGACTCAGGGGAGTCAATATGCTTCCTCTTGCATTTCCTCTTGCGAGGTGGCTCCTCTGAATGATCAGGGGAGGCCTCAGAAGAGGAAGATACACCCAAAGGGGTGTCCTGGAGTGCTGGATCCCCATGCTTGGGGTCTGGAAGAGGGGCAGAGGCTGACACAGGCACCATAGGGGAGGAGCCGATGGGGTCGATCGTGGGGCTGACTCTGGGGCAAGCACACTCCTCATCACCTCGAAGGCATCCCTGCCCAGACGCAGAGAGAGCTCCGGTTCTGAAGAAATTGGAATCCCTCCCCGCACCGAGGGGGGCGACTCCGAGGCTGATGTGGGAGCCGAGCTCACCTGAGCTGAAGCCCCGAGGGGGAGAACAGGGTCGGACACGGGTCCGATGCCACTCGCCCCCTCAGAGCCGACGAGGGAGTCCCGGCGCCCAGATCCCTCCAGGGACGGTACCATGGAAGGGATTGGAGACGACGATGGAACCAAAGGACAAAGTATCGGAGCTGAGGGTTCCATGACTCGAACCCCAATGAACTCTGGCTCCGAGCTCAAAAGAGGAGTCGGAGGAGGAATATCTGTAGACATGGGCAGAGCCGACTCCTGATGAGGGGGGCTGGACAACATTTTTGCTAGGGCCTGTGATTTTAACAGTCTACTGACCACTCTTTCCATGTCATAGTCTGAAAGTCTCGAGGACCGAGAAGAGTGGGATGAGTGGTGACTACGCTCCGATTGGAGCAAAGGTGATCTCGGAGCCGAACGTATCAACTCCAGAGAAGGAGGCCTAGATCTTTTTCGACTCCCAGATGGCTCCGAGGAATGTGTCGGAGCCGACTGGGAGGGAGGAACCTCGGTTCCAGCTGGAACCGAGATAGATGGTACAGTTTCACCCAGCGATGGCTCCGAACTGGGAGCCAAAGGTTTAGATGTCCTAGAAGATTTCACTGGCTGACCCTTAGCCGGTGAATCTTGGGACTTAAATAAACCCCTCAGGATCAACTTATTTTTGTGCTCCTGCAGGACTCTTGGACTAAATGCGTGGCAAATCGAGCAAGAGTCCTGCAGGTGCACAGCGCCCAGACAATAAACACAAGAAGTGTGCCCATCTGTCAGAGACATCTTCTAACAGCATGAGTCACACTTCTTGAATCCGGACGGCTTGGGATCCTTGGTCATCCTGAAAGGAAACCAAGAAAAAACACAGACACACAGAAAGTTAAAGCTAAAATGTCCACAAACATGAATAACTACTTCTACCAGACTATAGCTAAGTATAACTAAACTAGCTAGCAGTTACTATAAACAATATTTATTTATTTATTTATTTTTAAAAAAAGAAAGAGAGAAAAGGTTGTCCTCTAACTTAAATGGAAACCTTTTGAGGTAAGGAAACGGCTAGAAAAAGGGGGAGGGGAAACTCTCTAATTAAAATGAGTTTCTGAGATAGAAAAGGGAATTCAGATAAGAAAAACACTAAAATACAATAGTTCTATCTAAAAAAGGAATTCTACACTAAACTAACAGTTTTTATGACAGAAAAAGACTAGTAATAATACGTTTTATATGACCTGAGCCAGTAGAAAAACCTTGCAGCAGAAGCGGCAAATGAGATCTGGATATCTAGCGCCAGGCATCATGGGATAGGGGGTGGCCTCGAGCCAGTAAGCAGCTCTCGAGCTTTTGAAGATGGCCGAGTCGGAGCCGAGGATCGGCTCTGAACCAACCAGCAAGAATGAAGGCGAGATAGACAACTTAACATCTCCTCTTCACTTGCAGCCCACGAAACGCCCTCATCAATTCAGCTGAGTGGAACCTATTGCTCTGGACTCTTAGGATTCAATTACACCAGCTACCTTACTCTGGCTCTCTCACTTGATTAGATGCCTTTAACTTCCATTTCCCCGATCAGCCCCAAGATACCATGTAATCCTCTGCAGATATACAATCAGACAACTCACTTCCCTTCCTATAGCCCCATGTTTTTTTTTTTATTTAAACTCCCCACCACTGTAGAGCAAATGTATGTGACTGGATGTGTGAAGGGGCTGTGATGAAAGCAGAACGGGGAGATACCATGGGCGACACTCCACTACCGCTAATGAAACTAGGGTCCATTCCACTAAGCTAACTATTCTGGCACACCAAACACATTCCTCACCTTCAGACTCCGACTGACCAGGTAACTTCAAAGTAACTAAACTCAGATTGTTACGGGCAACCGAATCACTCACATGCCATTCCTTTGCTTTATCCCATGCATGCTCAGGGGCATCCAAGCACAACATATCTCAGCCCACAAAAACAACCCGCGGCCTAGATTAAGTACGCAACACTGGGAAATGCCACGTGATCCCTCACCACCACCAACCACCCTGCAGTGCAAGAGGCCAGACAACAAGGATCAAGCCACAACCAACTAGGACAACAGCCACAAACAACACAATTAATGGACTGTTTGCCTCTATCATGCTGCGAAAACATGCATAAGCTAGGAGAAGTTACTCGCCAGCTTGAATGCAAGACCGAGCCTTCCTCCTCACCTAGAAACGACAGTGATGGCTATTCTTGGGTAAGGAATGCCTGTTAAATAAATACAAAGCATCAATAAAATGATAGCAGTGATAAGTATAATACTGATATTAAGCTGTAGCCATGGCAATGTACCCTATTCTTAAACTCTGCCTTTTACTTGACCACAGTGCTGATATTAAACCAACTGACTAATTTAACTAAAAGTCCTCATTCTTGCTAACTAGAAATATCACTGAGTTCTCAAGTACCATTGAACGAGCTCATGGGTGAAAGGGGCTACTTTTATTTGAAAGGCACTGTCCCTTCTTATACTGTATGCTACCCTGCACCTTGCTTTGCCTTCCCACCTCAAGGTAAACCTTAAGACACGCTAACAGTACAAAATTTACCAAGTCAGATATTTAAATGGGTCAAAATGTGAAAGTTTTCCTTTCATTTTAAGAGTGCCACTACCAAATCACACACTCCACCCCAAAGTACTCAACCCCCCCTTTAATCCTAACCCACTAGGAAATAGAAGAAATAAATTACAATTACCAAAACTTTTCCCTGCACATAAATATTAATCCAAAGCCTTTCCTGATCCCTTACTACCAGTCATCATGGAAGTAAACCTACAGTGTAACAAGTTTATGCCAAAAATGTGACTGATTCCTACCTCAGTTACACTTGACAAAACACTCTAAGCCCCTCCCTACCCTTACCTCATTTCCTCTTAAACATCTCTCCATCCCATTTAACCCTATCCTCCCCTTATTTTCTCAATTCCTGCTAATCTATGTATCTAGCCCCACTAGAAGATGTCCCAGGACAAAATGGTCTGTTCCAAACCTCATTTATCTATTACCTATTGTTTTGCATTCCCTTAATTGACATTATCTGGCATACTTAAGCTGCCACAGCAGTTTCTGCTACTTGGCGTACTTCTATTGATTTCTGTTTTACTTGATTTTCTTAGAAGTGGCATTTTTGCTGAGTTATAACACAGTGCTACTACAGAAGGTTGCATATATTGTACTTTGTGTGTTCTTAAGGTTACCCTTGTGAACTTAGATTACTAACAGCAGCAGGTAGGTTTTATCTGCCTAACCAGTCAATTGCTACAGGGAAAGTATTATTGCAGTTATTTTTTTGTAGGTCAAGTTGCCAAGCTGAAAGTACAAGCTGGAACATCTCTATTTTCTGTCTCACTTTGCTGTTTGCTTACAAGACTCTCATTAAACTGATTATTGGTTGATCACTGCCTGAAAACATATTTGGAACATTTTAGGATTGTATTTCTTGGCAACATACTACAGAGCTGTCTGTGCTCTTCATTTTCATGATGCTGATGTGTCTTCATATTTTAATAACTTGAGTAATTTCAGCAACATTAGCTCTCACTTGCTTTCTGCCCAGACTAGTCTATCAGCTATCTTTTTGAAAAATGATCATCTACTTGGCTTTTAGACTGCTTAAATTTTTTACACTCTAAATTAAAATATTCATCATTTGATCACTGCTGCAATAACCTTAGTTTTAAGGGTTATATCCTGTACAGAATATAACAGCAGGTCAGCTTCCAGAGCTTAACGGCACCTTCCATGTGCCCAAACTATTAACAGCTTGAGCAAAGCTGAATAAAATTAATGGTGTGGGTGCCAAGCCCCTTAGAGCTTACCTTCCACTGAAGACCACTCCTCTTGTGGGCTTTCTAGGAAGCATTTTTTTCATTCCTTGCAGATAAGTTACCTTTTGGGGGAAAATCTTCCAGATTGTACTTTTATTACAGAAACATAACTTTTTCTGTAAAATAACTTGTTTAAATTAGGAAAAGTATTTTTATGGGTGTTCATGTGACTTTGTCACTTTTTACTGTGAAGTGAGATGTTCTTTTGTGGGAAAAGTTGCTAAAACTAACTTTTTATTTGTTTTCCCTAACCAAAACCTGTGTTAAAGTTGTTTTTTTTTTTTTGGTTGAAAAATCTACTTTTTTAATACTTGCTTGTTTCACCAGTTACTGTGTTTAGTCTTACCTAGGCATTAGGCATCATTTTTGGCTTCACCATGGAATAACTTACTGGTTACAAAAAAAAAACATTCCAAACAGCCTTTGCTCCTTCAGAAGGCTACAAATTTGTTT
This sequence comes from Protopterus annectens, assembly GCF_019279795.1. NCBI lineage: Eukaryota > Metazoa > Chordata > Ceratodontiformes > Protopteridae > Protopterus > Protopterus annectens. The sequence continues at coordinate 16,872,107 of NC_056748.1, forward strand.
CAGCTGTAGATTCATAACAACGCTGTTGCCATTTCTGGTAGCTCAAACCATTCATCTTTTTCCTTGGCTCCCTCTGGTGTAGTCCCTTCAGCCACCATGGACCAGGGGATAGACATGTCTTCTATGGTTGTTGGGGTGCTCTTTGTCGGCAAGGGAGAACCCATCTTGCCAGTCTCTGAGGAAGGAGCAGGAAAGGCCTCTCTGTTTAGCCCATCTGGGTTACCTTTCCTCCAGGATGATTTGTCTGATAAGAGTCTGTCTGCTTCTAAAGAAACTTCTGTCAAAAAGAAGCAGAAATATAAATGTTTATTTTTTCTCTGTCCCTATTACTTTGGGCAGGATCAATTTATTGGTATTAGCTCAGGTTCTTGACCTTTCTACTTCTGGTATTACTGGTAAGAAAAAAAGGAAATTCTTCATTTTCTTAAGATTCCAAGAAAATGACTTTGATATGACAATGTCTGCTTTCTCTCACCGATTCTTATTCTGAGGAGAGTATTTCTACTGATAGTCTCTTAGAAGAATTTTCTTTTTCTGAAACCATATCCAAAATAAATTAGTTATTTCAATGGCAATATAATGATATTCCATTTTCTTTGAAAAAATGTATGATGCATTAAACTGGAATATCCTGAACATACTCCAGACTCTCCTGTTCAATCAGCATTGGAGGATGTGTTTATTACAGCCTGTAACTTGACTGACAACCAGCCTGCTGCCCCTAAGAAAGCAGATATATTGTATAAAGATCCTAAATCATAAAAAAAATAGTTTCCAATCCCACAATGACTGCAGTAATTGATTTGGTAAATCCTGTGGGTGCTAAACATCTGGTAATTGCTAATCCCTCTCCGTTGGATCTTTTGTAAGATTTGTGAAAACAAATGAATACTTCTGCCACTTGTTTTTAGAATTCTTAATTGTCAAGCTTGTATATTTAAGCTTATGTTTGCATCTTCTGAGAATATGAGGCACATTACAGCCACCCTTCCCTGTTCTGCGGAAAAACCTTCTATAATTAATTGTATTGCTTCTGTGTTTCAGGTGACTAAAATACTTTGAAGCGTGTTTATGATTCAACTGATGTCTCTTCCAGAGCTGCTACTGGAACCCTTCTTTAGACACAGAGGTTGTTTTTGGACCATCAGATGAAGAGGTTCTGAAAAAGCACGATGAGAGAGGGAACCTGATTCAGGGGGTTACTCAGATTTTACAACCTTCCTTCTCCAAGTTTGTTAAATGTTTTATACCTGCTCATGCATCCTTTTATAAAAAGCAAAATAAACAGACACAGCAAGCTTCTGGCAAGCAAGCATTCAAATAAATATGGCTTCTGGAAAGCACCTTTTCAAAGAAAAATGACATGGGGGGGCTCTAAAAAGAAAGGAGCCTCCCAAGAAGGACAGTCTAATGACTATCTACATAGGTTCATAGGTTCATACTAGGCTATCTGCCCAAGGGCATTTACAAGCCTAGCCCAAAGTTTTTGTGGCTTTCGCCACCCCTTTAGTTTGAAGAAAACTATGCCCATTATTTTGCTGTGCCTCTGTCAAGCAGTGACACTGAGGTAATCCCTGGGGTATATCTTCAATCTCCCATCCATTGGTCAAGATTTCTCTTGAACACGGCCAGCGAGGTGCTCTGCCTCACATGTACCGGGATTTTGTTCCACAGCATAGGGAGTCTCTGGGTGATGAATCTGTCCCTCCAGCACGTCCTATTAATAACCGTGTCAAGGTTTAAGTCTCCCGCCCTTGTAGTTCTGAGGGATCTAGATTTTATGAGGTGAAGCATGTTCATCAAATATGGGTTTGACATGGCCTTGTATGTCAGGCACAGGTCACCACTGAGCAAGCGGTAAGCGACTGAATAGAGCTGGAGTTCTTTCAGTCGGGCAGCATAAGACATATTTTTGAGACCCTTTATCCTTTTGGTGAGGAACTTTTGGGGCCTTTCCAGCTGCTGCAGGTGTCAGGTCAGATACATTCCGAATGGGGCATTGTACTTAATCATTGGTCTGATGAGTGATGAGTACAGGGGGACGATGACCTCCCTTGATCTAGATGTGAATCCCTTCATGATCAGGTGGGCAATGTAGAAGGTCTTCCTAACTACTTTAGCAACGTGAGTGTCAAACGAAAGGTTACTGTCAACCTGGGTCCCCAGATCCCTGATAACTTCTTCTGTGCTCAGTGGATTGCCACCTATATGGTAGCTAGGGGTAACCTTGTTTTTACCGAAGGGTATGACTATGCATTTCTTGGCGTTTAACTTTAGGCCATGGCTCTGGCACCAGTTATCCGTTTCTGTGAGCCCCTTCTGAAGGATATCTGTGTCAGATGTGTTTTCGACTATGGCGCCCAGTTTGCAGTCATCTGCAAACTTTGTCAGCCATAACCCTCCTGTGTTTGCTTGTACTTCAGAAAAGTAGATGCCGAACAAGAGTGGGCCCAGGACTGAGCCCTGTGGGACACCACTTGTGACAGGCTTTGAGTCTGACATGGCGCCAGCAACTCTGACCCTGTGGGTTCTGTCACTTAGCCAGTTTGCAACCCATCTTGTGATGTATGGGTTTACATTTAAGTTGATGAGTTTTTCAATGATACCTGAGTGGGGTATTGTGTCGAAAGCCTTTGCCAGGTCGAGGTAGGCTGTATGGACTGCCTTTCCCTCATCAATGGCCTTGGTGACTGTTTCGAAGAAGTCAACCAAGTTTAAAAGGCATGATCTGCCTTTGACAAAGCCAAACTGGGTTGGATCCAAAGTCTGCAAGTTCCCTATGTCTTTATTTATGAGTTCCATTATGATCCTCTCCATGGCTTTGCAGATCAGGCTTGTCAAGCTGATGGGACGGTAATTTCCAGGGTCGGTGGAGGCACCGCCTTTGTGAAGTGGGACCACAGTTGCCATGTGCCACTCCTTGGGTACGTATCCTGAGGTGAGGCTAAGATTAAACAGCTGTCCTAACTGTGGGTTTAATTCCTCATTGAGTTCGTGGAGCACACAGCCGGGGACACCATCCGGTCCCATGGATGCTGTGTTTTTCGCCTTAGAGAGAGCAGTTCTCACCTGGGCGTTTGAGATGTTTGGGGGGCTACAATCCTCTGGTATAGATATCTCTCCTTTTGGGGTGGAGGGGGGGGGAGAAGTTTGCACTGAACCTGTCAGCCAGTATATTGGCAATGTCTGTAGGTTCAGTAATTTTCATATCATTTTGAACTAATTCTGAGCATATCTGGGAGTTTCCTCCCAGGTTTCTAACATAGCTAAAGAAGGCCTTATGATTGTCTTTTGAGTCCTTAGCGATTTTTCTCTCAAAATTTGCCTTGGATGATTTTATGAGAGCTCTTAGTTTTTTACTTATAATGATCAAAGGTGTCTTACCTTTTAAGGATTTTGCTCTATCTTGTAGTAGCTTCCTCCTTTTGTTGTAGAGCTTGTTTATGGCTGGGGTCCACCAGACTGGACGCTTGCCTTTGGTACAAAGAGTCTTTGTTTTGTTTGGGATTGCCTGATCCATGCAGTCCTGTAGGTGCTGGTAGAAGGCATTTGTAAGTGATTCAGCGGCTTGAGTAATGTTTACCGCCGGCTCAGGGACCTTAAAAGAGACCACACTAGTCTTTAGAAGTGTGAAGTCAGCTTTTGAGAAGTTCTTCACTGTGGTCTTTTTTATCTCAGGTGGGGGGCGGGATGAGGACCTCCATTGAGATTAGTTTATGATCTGATCTCACCAGTGAGGGGTATACTTCCGGTGTTGAACATTGTGATCCCATGTTCGTGATGATGAGATCAAGTATGTTTTCACCTCTTGTGGGGATGGTGACTAGTTGTTCCATGGCATTTGAGTTTATGAACTCCAGGAACCTTTGGGCTAGAGTGTTTGGGCTTGAGTAGTGATCCCAGTCTATATTAGGGTAGTTGAAGTCACCTAGTATGATGGTGTTTGGAGATACATTTATCCCCTCCAGTGTTTTCAGGAAGGCTATGTGAGTTTCCTGAGTTTGAGAGGGTGGCCTGTAACATGCTACAAATTGCAGAGCAGTCTTGCCTATGGTTAATTGCACCTGGATGGTCTCCGATGCATCGTGCGTTGCCACCAACCTTGAGGTATGGGTGTCCTTGATGAATATGAACACCCCCCCTCCTTTCTTGGTGTTGTCCGGATTATGGGGCCGGAACGCATGATATGAGGTAAAACCTGATAGTGCTGGGGTGCTCTCAGGAGCCTTGAACCAGGTTTCAGTCACAGCACAGACATCGATGTTCTCCATACTGAGAAGGGCCTCGAGTGCGTGCATCTTGAGGTTGAGACTTCTGGCATTGAGCAGCATTACCCTTAGTTTTTTTCCTTTTTTGTGTTCTTGGGTGGTAGGTTTAGAATTTGAGCCTTGCCTAAAAAAGACACTATGTGGGTGGCAAGAGCCTTTGCCAATATCCGGAAGCCCAGGGGTGACAGGTGCAAGCCGTCCCTTGAGAAGCAGCGTGGCTTGTCCAGCATGTTATCCCAGGCAGACAGACATTGGATCCCCTTTGAATGACACCAGAGTTTAAGCCAATTATTAAAGCTGATCATCTTATCTCTGTATTGTGGCATCATTCTTGGTGAAGGTAGGATACTGCTCAAGGTCAGGGTCATACCTGCTTGGGCTACATAATCAGAGAGCTTCTCAATGTCTCTTTTCATGTAGTCCAAGGAGGTACGTCTCAGGTCGTTTACACCAGCGTGGACAATGACTGAGTCATACTTGTACCTGCTGTTGAGAGACCTGAGTGCATGTGTTATGTGGCAGATTCTAGCGCCCGACAGGCAGCTTACTGTGACCTCCTCCTTACTCAATCTGGTGAGCGGGACGTCAGTGTGTCTGACTATGGAGTCACCAATGACGAGTGTGTCTGGCATTGTGTTTGGCCTTAAGGGCTGTGACTGTTTGGCACACTGACTGTGTGGTCTATGTGTTGCATGTGTTGTGTCCTGAGGTGGTAGTTGTTTGGGTGTCTGCTTTGGTGGCCTCTGCTGTTTTGGTAGATTTTTGATCAGAGCCTCCGAGTATGTCTTTGTGTGTTTATGTGTATGATTTGAAGTAGTGATGGTACTATGTGAGACTGGGTATGTGGTGTGTGTGGTTCCCTTCTCCTCCTGACTGGTCTTGCCAGTCCTATGTTGAGAGAGCTCAGCCTCCAGTTTGGCTGTATAGTTGCATCTCTCGCATGTATTTGTGTTTTGTGGGAGAAGGAGAGGGTTGTCTGTGTACATGAGGCAATTGTAACATTGCCTCAATATTCCCAGGTTCACCAGCTGAGCGGGAGAGGACACTAGCAACTGATCCCTCGACATGCTAGAAGGAATAGAGAAAAAAATTAAAAAAAAGACTCCGGGGGGGGTGTGGGTGATCGAAGAAGGGGTTTTAGGCTGGTGGGGTACTATCTATAAAAAAGTGCTATATCAAGATGAAGAGTACTGTAGGAGCAGGTGCTAGGCTTTACAGATAGAGAATAGTCTACTTAGGAATCAAGTAGAGATGAACTTTTTAGTTATAGGATACGCTCGTTAGATCAGTATTACAGTTCAAGGAAGGCTGTTTTAAGGGAAAATTTGAAGAGTGGACTTTAGGTAGCCCGAATAGTTTAACCTTGATTAACCGCCGCTGCTCTAGTGTGCTCTTGTAGCAACTGCGCGCTAACGCGCGCTTTATAGCAGGGGGCTGGAAAAAACAGGAAATGACCCAAAATGGCCAATGAATTACTAATGCTCTCTCCTCCTTTCTACCCTGGCAAGCCTTTAAATCTTCCCCAAAATCTGGCTGTCTATTTCACTCTTTTGCAAAAGATAATTTCAGACAAATAGATTCAGAGATTGAGACATCAGGGATTAAGATGACAGTAGGAATCCTTCCCTTCTTTACAGGAGATTCTACCTCATCCACAAAATCAAAGTTCCTTTTTCCCCCTCCTATCATTCAGGGTTGGCAGGATGGCCTAATGGTTAAAGTGTTTGCCTTACAAACACAAGGTGCAGGGTTTGAGTCTCACAAGGGCTAACTGGCTAGGCTTACAATGGCTCACAAGGGCACTTAGCCTAGTACTAACCTATGAACAATAAATGCTCTCTCGCGGGGAGGGTAATAGAAGATGTCCATCTTTCTCTGATACAGAAAGGGTTTTATTCCAGAATGTTTCTGGTACCAAAGAAAGAACCATCCTGGATACCAGTCTTAGATCTTTCCTTTCTAAACCAGTTTGTGAAAGTCCCAAAGTCCAAAAGGCTATCCCAGCATGACTTGTTACCTCGGATTCCCATCGTTAAATGTATTTATTTTAGATTGTTTACTGGGGCAGCAGACTGATCACAATATACCATTTGCAGGCACCGCCCAGGTATTTAAATGATGCTTATTATAACATTCCTATAGTCACAGATTTCAAATGTTTCCTAAGGTTTGTCTGTGCCTGGCTTACACTTTTAGCTCCCTTTACTCGTTGGGTTATCCACTGCTCCAAGGGCATCCATATCCTCTAGGTCCAGTCACAAAATATTGCAGGCTGCAAGGTATTCACATTTTTCCTTATTTAGATGACTTGCTTATCTTCGCTGAGTCTTTTTTCAAAGTGCCAGGAATCTCTCACTTAGGTGAGAGATCTCCTTCAGAGACAGGAGTTTCAAAAACACATCCAAATGTCTTGTTTGACTCCTCCTCTCAGGATTGTTTTCCTGGGGTGTCTCCTTGATACCTCAGTTCAAAGAGCTTTTCTTCCACAGGAAAAAAAAAATAGATCTCTACCCAGATCTTTTCTGCTCAGTCCAAAGCTTCAGCAAGGGAATTTCTAATAGGATTTATGGCATCCAAAATTCTCATTATTCATCTAACCAGACTCCGCGTGAAAAAGTTTCAGTGTAGCTAAAATCTGTATAGTCCAGACATCAACATCCCTTCCTGCACTGGAATTTGTAAAAGAAGGAACTGCTTTGGTGGAGAAAAGTTTTATCTGAATCCAGGTCTCCCATGTTGCCTTCTGTCTCCAGCACAGTCTGTGACAAAGCAAGCTGCAATATTTCTTATCAATCTACAGGAGAAACTAATGCAAGTGATAAATCATAAACTTTCCACTTTATCAGAATTATAGGTGGTAAAATGCACTGGAGACTGACATTAGATCAACTTTGATTAGATTACTTGTTTTTAACCACTTGTGTGTAGATAACCTACTAGACTGCTTAAATGAAACCCATTTAAATATGTCAGCAATGTTGTTCTTTTACCCACAGTTCTTCTTCTAATTGCACGACAGCTTTTACGTTATTTTAGAAGGTCTTACTTATTAAGCTCTTGCAACAGATTCAACAGTCTTTTCAGAAGTATGAGATTTTTTTTATTCAGATAAGTCTGCCTTACTGAAAGCTCTTCATTTACAATAGTCGTGCCTTTAATTTAATTCTGAAATAAAAGAGATGGGCAGATCCTTTTTGTACTTGTTTAATCTACACTAGCAGTCACAGCCCTAAGCTTTTATGATAGCTCTGTTTCATGATGAAAACCTTATGCTGGCCTTCTGCCATTTATTCTACCCTGATTTACTGTCTTGCATTTTCTTTTTGTAGCAGAATGTGAGAATTCATAGAAGACAAAGCAAGGGACAAGCCACCACTAGCTTTGATAAGCTTATCCTAAGTTGGCATCACTAATTCTCATGGATATACGTCAGTATTGCCAGTGGTGAAATTTTGGTTGAACAGGGGTCTACCAGGCCTCACAGAAATCACTGAGACTTGTGCTTTACTGGTCCCATACAGAGTGTTGCGATCAAACATGAGGTCTTTTCAAAGCAATGTTGTTGCACTCTCGGTAATAACTTCACACTTATGATGAAGGCTTCATTGAATGATGATTTTTGGCCCACATTTTCTACTGCTGTAGCCAGCTCTGTTAGCACAGAGGGATAATGTTCTTCCTATGATCAAGGCAAACTGAGTTCAGTTAGCAGCTCAGATGACAAACTGCACTAGCGGTAAAGAGAAATGAATGACAAGACTTCACCTTCCCCCCTTTCTCAGAGAGGAGGAATAGGATGGGTTGAGACACTTCTCTATAGTCCCAGTGAAGACCAGGACTGTAATGGGTTAATGGGCTGCAAGAGTGGGCAGGTCTGGGAGACATTGTCAACCTAGGCCTGGGGTGGGGTCCTCCCAAGGCCATGCCTTATTATTCATCCAGTTTACTTAAGTGTAGGAGGTATGGCCTTACCCATTTAAGCCAGTCTCTGCTAGCAGCAGTTGTAGCTTCCCAGGCTAACTCACCTCCTACGTGATATCCATATTCACTGGAGTGGGACCCAAAATCTCTAGCCTGGAGGGCTTTAACAGCCAAATAAGTCCATAAACATGTAAAAGGATTGGGATGAATACTGCTCAGAGGGAATCACACTTCAGATGAACATTCCACAAGCAGAAGAACAACAACAAACCTGTAGGATTTATTTTCTGCTGTAGCTCTTTTGGGGGGCTCCCTTATTATTTTTGCTTGATGTAAGCAGGACGAGAAGGGTAGCACTGCATTTCATATCTTAACTTGCAGTGGTCCAGGTCTCCAGATGAGGAAAACTTAACTCCTTTGAGAATGTCCAAAGGGGCAGTCAGTTTCTTCTCATTTACCATGCACCAAGTAATGGGAAAAAGTTCCTGCAAGAGTTCAATGACTTCCTTGTTAACTCGGTGTCGAAGTTCTCAAATTAGTCATAGGGACATCTACATTTATTCTGACAAGTCAGTGAGTCTTACAAAAACAATTCTTGTTAGCTATGTTACACTCCTTATCTGTCCAGGTCATTTCCACAGACTTGTGCCAAAGACCATGCACTGGACTCAATCTTCCAACTGGGTGTGATTACATCTGTTTCACTCTAGAAATGAGCTCTAGCCCCTGTCTAATGAAGTCACCAGATTCATACCTGGTCATGTACAGGAACTTAGAAAATGTGAGTAACACTGATTTTATTTTTATATTTGACCATCTCCTTCAGGAACACAGTGCAAAAGGTCATGATCAGCTATGGATGTCTATAAAAAGGCTGTTGGGGAGACTATAGCCCATTTCATCTCACTACATGCACCCCCTTTCCCTGTGGGGATACATGAACCCTAGTAGTATGTGAAGGTTCATAACCAAAGGAGGAAAGGTAAAAGACTGGAAAATGGATAGAGGAAAGGGAACAGACTAGAACATGGATGGAGGAAAGGGAACAGTCTAGAACATGGATGGAGATGGTTTGTTTTTGAGTAAATGAGTCATAGGTTCATAGGTTCATACTAGGCTATCTGCCCTGGGGCAATTATAAGCCTAGCCTGATTCTGTATGGCTTACGCCACCCCTTGATTTGAGTATACTGTGCCCTTTTTAAGGTTTAGTTTACTGTGCCTCTGTCTAATAGTGACACGGGAGTAATCCCTGGGACAAACCTACGATCCCCCATCCACCTATCGAGATTCTTATAGGTTCATAGGTTCATACTAGGCTATCTGCCCTGGGGCAATTATAAGCCTAGCCCGTAAACTGTATATACATTGCAACATTAATTAGTCTAAGATTTCCCATAGGAAAGCAATTTTCATATCTAGGGAAATCTCTACCACAAACATTAAATAAATAAATAACTGAAGAATATATAAAGTTTAAGCTCCAAAACCTGCCAACACTTGTATTCATTTGCATCACAGTAGTACAAAGAAATAGTGTTAAAAATTAATTTCAGTTCCAGGTAAAAAATGCTTTGGGGAGAAACTGTAATATATACAGAGAATTACTGCACCCTCCATGCCAGAAAAAATAGATTTTGCTTTAATTATTTTTAAAACATGTATAGGGAACACATCTGACTTGTGTTGCATCTCAGAAAACATTCCTTCAAAGTGGACCAAAACATTCCAATGACCTCTTTGCTATATCTCATGAAACTGAATAACTACAACTGATTCAAATAAAGGACTCAACATCCTTTAAACCTCTTAGAGAAAATAAGTACAATTCATTTATTCTCTTCTGTAGGCTGAATTAGTACAAAGTGTTCAGTTCTCTTGTGCTCTGTTTTTGGCCAAAGTTATAAAATAATTTAAGGCATTTGAAGAGCTAAATCTACTTCTGTAACTTAAATTAAAAGAAAAGTCAGTATGTTCCACTGAGCTTCATTAGATCTGCCGGGCACAACGTGCTAACATATACTTTCCAGTAATAACTTTAATGCAGTGATACTGCTATTTTTTATACACAGAAAAATGTCTTATTATTCTCTTATGTTAATGTCAAATCTGGATTTCATTATCTTTTGCTAATATTATACTGTACTAATATTAATTTACCATGTAAAAACAAAAGACTAGAAATTTTTGTAAACATCTGTGGGAGGCAGAATACTGTCAGATCTTACTGCAGACTTGCAAAACTGTAATGGGTTTCCTTGCTAAAAGTGTATTCTACTAATAATTTGAGCACATGAACTGCTCTGATATACCTACTGCAATTATATAAAAACTGCTTATCTTGTTGGTTTTGTGCTTACACATACAAACTGCTATTCATGTGACAGCTTACATATATCCAGTGAACTTTCTTTTTTTCCAAAAAAGTTTTATTTTGTTTTCATTATAATCATACGCAAACGTACATATAACAAATACAATAAAACAATAACTCCGGTGAACTTTCTGAACATTGACTCTCAGTGTTAGCTTTCGTCATGCCATGAGTGTGTGGCAGCAGGGTCTGAACTGCGCTGTTCAATAGTAGAACTAGACTAAGGATTCCAGGGTTATGATGCATCTTTAATTCCATAAAAACATGGCAGCATACTGAAAACAACAGTTACCATCATGGCTTCTTCTTCAAGAATGAGCTGAGAACTGTATGCATTATGGATATTAAGCATACTTAAAGCTACATGCACATTTACGTATATAAACATAGATAGGTAGATCAGAAAGATTTACATGAAATTAAGCTCCAAAGACAGAAACAAGGTCTCTGTAAATGACTTGTATTACAATTATACAATGTCTGATACATATAATCAACATTTTAAATGTAATACAGAAGGATTTTAAGCTTTGTAGGCATTTTAACTGGCAAACTTCAAAAAGCAACTTTTGGAAGTAGTTAAGCAATTTTTATTACAAAAATCACTGATCCATTTCTTGCTGTTAAAGTAAGAAAGTCAGCCAGTTATCTATCCATGAATATAGTTGCATTCTCTATATAATTGTACTATCACTCATGTTATTCTAAAGATTTTTCTAAGTATTGTATAAAATAGTTTTTTGCTGTATAGTCAATGTAAATTAAGTTTCATTACTGCATACCAACAACTGTATTCTCTTCATATACACTATTGCATATATAGTCATTGTACTCTATGTTTCAATGCTGCATGTAAATATTTGCATTCCCTATTCTACACTTTCTTGTAAATATCTGTAAACTGGAGCTTTTCTTCTTGGGTCTCCACTGAAAATGGGCCATGTGGCTCAACTGGACATACCCAGTTAACAAATGTCAAATAAATAAATAAATAAATCATGCAGATGTATCCCACAACCATGGCTGTTGGTCACTTTTACTGCAAATTAACTTGTAGAAGAGAGATGGTTAGACAAATAGTTAGATCTTATTTTGTAGTGCCTAGTTTAACTATTTTGAATAGCATTTGGTAGCGTCACATCAGGTTTCAAGGCATTCTGACATTGGATAGTCTTGTGATTCATCTCAGATTTGGAATTTTCACCTTTATCTTAGATAGCTGACTGTGACAGTACATTTGATGAAACAGGTATTTAAACAGGTATCTTGGTTATCTAAGAACCTGGTCATCTTTGGTTTGAACAACTGAGTATGCTTCCAGGTATGTGGCTTTCTGGTTGAGACTCCTCAGAAATAGCCTGAAAATGTCTTTGATTATGTTTCACAATAGCACCACCATCGATTACCATTGTGGACAACCCTCCACTGGACTAGAAATCAAGGACCCTCAATCCTCACCACTGGCACCTGTTGGGGAATGTTCAGTGGGAGGATAACAGGTACACACACAGTATTTCCAGATGCAGCTCTCTGCATCAAGTGCAAATTCCCTTAAAAGCACAGAGACCATAATCAGTCCGGGGTTGATTTCTTCCTCTTTCTCCAGAACCCCAGTAAGACTTCCCACTGGCACAGCTATAGAGTTGAGATCTCATATGAGTGACCAAACCAAGACCTCCAGCACCCTCTCTGTCCAACCACTGCTTTGTGTCCCTGCCCAAGTAGCTGAGATACACACACACTCTTTGAGGTTTGATGTACATACACACACACACACACACACACACACACACACACACACACACACACACACACACACACCTGGGAAAGGCTGGTATAGCTTTACTAGCTATGCCCCCTTCTGCCCAGACTATAATGTAGTTACCACTGCCACCAGTCACTCCTTATCAGCTACTTTAGGGCCTTTAAGAAATAGTGTCTAATCTTACTATGTGATATTAATACAAATGGTAGTTTGACCAAGAGCAAGGCTATTAGAAATGGCCCACACTGTGTCACCAAATAAATGTACAAGTACTCTCAAAACTTAAATATCTTCTACAAAGATCAGCCATGATGAAAGGCTTAAATATATTTAATAATAAACAATAAAAGAACAAGACACTCATTATCATCATCTTTTTTTGGCTGTTCCCGTTAGGGGTCGCCACAGTGTTCTCTTCCAGCAGGGCACACTGTGGATTCATTTTAAACACAGCACTTTACAAATACCTTTTCTACACAAATATCTCTACAGAGCAGTTTGATATGTACATGACATACAGTTCAAATACATTTGTAACCCAAGCATCTTATATAAATTAGTTTGATATTCATAAATGATATATAACTATTTAAAATATTCCAGCTAGCTGTGCTGGCAGTACCTCCTTTTGTCACACTTCTTCCCCCCTTGAAGACTCAAGCTTGTGAAACATTGCTTGAGGGGAATGAGCCTATCTCAAAATACATTACCCCATTTCCTGTCTTGAGATTCCAGCTGCCTTTGCATTGCTGACCCCATTACAGTGTTGCACTGTCATATCATATGCCTGCAACCCTAGGCTCCACCATAGTAACTTTGGATTTTCCTGGCTGGCTCCCTGTAGCCATAGATCCCACTCAAACTCCTCCCGCCTCCTACTGCAAATACGTCGCATAAGGGTCTCTCTAATCTGGTAAGGTTTCATGATGTTAAGTTGGTACAGTTTGTGCCCCTGCCTCCTGCCTAGCAGTTCTACCAAGTTGCTCACATCACTGACCTTCCTTACCACTTTGAAGGTTCCCTCCCAAGCTGCCTGCAGCTTGTTGTGTCTGACAGGAATGAGAACCATAACCTGTTGTCCCACAGCATACTCTCTGGCTTGAGCATTCCTGTCATACCAGACCTTTTTCTGCTGTTGGCATCTGACAGATTCTTCTAGGACAAGCCCATGTGTTCCCTGAGCCTTGTCCTGAAGTTTAGGACATATACCACAACAGACTCCTTGTGGGGTTCACACTCACCCTCCCACTCATCTTGAATCAAATCTGGAGGTCCCCTCGCCCTATGCCCATACAGCAACTCAAAGGGTGAAAAACATGTGGATTCCTGTGACACCGCTCTGTAAGCAAACAACAGATGGGGCAAATATTTGTCCCACTCCCTCTTATACTGGTCTGCCAATGCCCGTAGCATGGCCTATAGTGTAGAGTTTAAACTCTCCACCAGACCATTACTCTGGGGATGATAGGGGGTGATCTTTAGGTGCTTCACCCCAATGTGCTTCCACAGACAAGCCAACAGGTCTGACATGAAACTGGCACCTCTTTCACTCAGTATTTCTTTTGAGAAACCTACCCTGCTAAAAATCTCTAATAAAGCATTTGCCACCTCTTCTGCCTCGATGGAGGACAGAGCCATCATCTCAGAGTATCTGGTAGCATAATCTACTACCACTAGGATATAGTTCTTCCCTGTGGAATTTTTGTTACTCAGAGGCCCCACAATATCCATAGCTACTCTCTGAAATGGCTCCTCAATCACAGGCAAAGGCATCAAAAGAGATTTAACCTTGTCTCCTGCCTTGCCTACTTTTTGGCACTGCTCACAGGTCCTGCGGTATGCTGTTACATCCCTGGAAATCCTAAGCCAATAAAAGTTCTGCATAATATGTATCTTCATATGTTTTATGCCCATATGACCTGCAAAAGGAATGTCATGGGCTATGGCTAGAAATGCCAGATAGTAGGCTCTGGGCACTACCAGTTGCTGTATTCTCTCACCCTCTAGCCCTCCCTCAGGGGTCCACTCTGTATACAGTAATCCTTTGTCCCAGTATACAGATTCCCCCTTTCATTGAGAATCAGGTGCCTCCCTGGCTACCTCCCTCAAGCCTTGTAATGTAGGGTCTGACAGCTGAGCCTGTCTCAACTCTCTCTTTGTAACCCTTACCAGCTCCCCTTCCACAAGAAGTCGAATATCCTCTCTGACAGTGGTGCCTTACTGTCTGCATGGGTACTACTACTCACCTCTGCCCTTGCAGTCACTCTGTCCAAGGGAACATCAGTACCCACCAGCATCTGTGGCTCACTTTCAGTCTCACTGCTACAGAGTAGCTCCCCCTCTGAAGTAACCACCTCACCAGTCTGGGATTTAAGTGTGCAGTCTGTCTGCCCCCCCCCCAGGCTACCAGAACCACATGCCTGTCTCCAAGCCTGACTGCATGTAACTGCATGCACACAATGTACTGCATTATTAAAATCTTACCCTTTCAGGACATCTGAAGGGATATCCTCAAACACACCTACTTGCCGGCTTCCTTTTCCGCCCTCCCAGTCAAGGTGAACTGTAGCCAAAGGTATTTGGAATGGAGTCCATACTAAAGCTCTGACTGGAGTAGACTACCCAAACAAGTACTGTTCCTCTAACCATTTCAGGATTCACAATGGTTAGGTCAGAGGCTGTGTCTGTCTTAGCAGTGGCCTGTTTCCCATCTACTAAGATAGGATATAACCTCTTGTGGTAGTTTGGTACACTTGTTGTCTCCAGACAACCTACTGCTGGCATTCTGTTATTGCCATTTGCTGGCTCCCCTACCTCTTGTTCCCCACCTTGCCTCAGTGGACATCTATATGCTACATAGCCCCACTGGTTACATTTAAAACATTTAACCCTTGACTCTGACCATGTACCTGAACTAGTTGCTTCCCCTGTTACTGGCGGACTCTGTTGAGGTGGTTTAGACTGCCCACCATGAGTTCCCTTAGACCCATGTGCAGCACTGGTATCCCTTTCCAGTCTTTTTTCCCCAACTCATCTGTGGTGTTGCATTCTCTATCTGCCAACCAGATCATCATGTCCTCAGACAAAGTGCTAAGGGCTTGTTCACTCATCAAAAGGTCTGCCAGCCCTTCAAAAGTGGAGACCTGACACCCACTCACCCACCTATGAAAATAAGTGCTTAACTCAGCAATAAAATCATGCACACTTTCATATGCCTTGCGTCTATACACATGAAACCTTCTCCTATAAGCTTCAGGTGTTAACTTAAAGCATTCCTATAAACAATGTTTAACTGTATTATAATTTAAGCAATCAGTATCAGACAATTTAGAAACAGCAGTTACAGCTTTACCATGGAGTGGGGGGGGGGGTCAGGAACCGTACCCAGAACCCTTGGTCATCATTATACTGTTTGCAAACCCTTTCAAACATATGAATAAAACTATGAAAAAATTACCACCCTCTGTAAATTGTGGAAGAAATTTACTGATCTTTATTGCTTCTGGGGTTTGGTTATTCCCTTCCCCATTAACTCCATGACCCTGAAGAGTCAGCATCTCCTATTCATGTTGACTCTGCCTCTCATTTTCTTCATCTTCCAGATGTCTCAGTCTCTCCGCTGATTCTAATTCCATTTGTTTCTCCTGCCTCATCTCTCTGCTGATTCTATTTCCAAATGTTTGGCCTCCAATTCAAGTCTCTTTAACTCCAGATGTATTTTTAAGTCCTCTGAGACAAAATTGAACTGTCCATTTTCTGAGAGTTGTACATCCCGAAGGCCAGTCTGGTTGTTCTCCTGGTTGCTGGTCTGTGAAGCTACTGTGGTTAAGGCTGCAATCATTTCTCCTTTAGGCAGGTTGGCATGCCCCAGTCCTTTTGGCTTGGCACATCTCATCCAACTGGTTCCTTGTCAGCTTGACATAATCCTCCTCTAACATCCTTGCCTGCTTTCCCTGACTAAGCTAACAAAAAATAAATAAATAAATAAAATTATTGTGATATGAAACTCTGAATGTCTGCCATGTGGCGGCTTGAGAGTACAAACACCTTCTTTAGTGTCCACTGTTCACAGGCTACAAGAGTTCAATATCCACAACACTGAATCCCAGTATGTGATGCGGTGATTCCACCACTGTTCATCAGTAAATATGTGATATGGATATCCCACCACTGCCCATCAATTAATATGTGATGACCCTTCACTGGACCAGTAATCATAGGAGCCCCAATCCTCACCAGTGGCATCTGTGGGAAGACATTCACTGTGAGGATAACAGGTACGCACACAGTATTTCCAGATACAGCTCTCTACATCAAGTGCAATTTCCCTTAGGAGCATACAGAGGCCACAGTCAGTCCGGGGTGGGTTTCTCTCTCTTTCTCCAGAACCCCAATAATTCTCTCCACTGGTACAGCTATAGAGTTGAGATTTCAGCTGAGTGACCAAGCCAAGACCTCCAGCACCATCTCTGTTCAACCAGTGCTTCTTGCTCCTGCCCAAGTAGCTGACACACACACACTGTTTGAGGTTTGATTTACACACACACACACACACACACACACACACACACACACACACACACACACACACACACACATATATATATATATATATACAAACATACCTGGGATGGCTGGCACAGGTTTACTAGCTATGCCCTCTTCTGCTCAGTCTATAAGGTAGTTACCACTGCCACCAGTCACTCCTTATCAGCTACTTTAAAGCCCTTAACAAAGGGTGTCCAATCTTACTGTGTGATATTAATATTAATACAAATGGTAGTTTGACCAAGAGCAAGGCTATACAGTGTCACTAAATAAATATGCACGTACTTTCAAAACTTAAATACCTTATACACAGATCAGCCAAAACGAAAGGTTTAAATATATTTAATAATAAATAATAAAAGAACAAGACAATACTAAATATATATTCACAGTGACATCAGAGTTCAAAACTACAGGAAATATTTAAAATACCACTGCAGTACAGGCTCACACAAATAAAGAAAAACAAACTCTAAACTAAGCTTCACTATATTCCTGACTGTATCTAAGAGAGTTATACTGTTGCTTAGAAACTTATTTCATTAGAGCAAGACAGATGTGGTGAGTGTTTTTTGTTGTTAGGTCCAAGACAGAATGCAGAATGTTCTCTATCAGTAAGATACTTCTCAAAATGATATCTAAAATATTACTGCTGGGATAGCTTGTAAAATTACATCATAGGATCATAGGATCATAGAAGGTTACTAGTCTAATGGCCCTGGGGCCCTTACAAGCCTAGCCAAGAGTTTATCCCCAAAAAAGAAACCCAGTCAGCACTTGTCACCCCTGTCAGTGAGGGACACAGGTGGAACCCCTGAGAAAAATTTGTGGTTTCCCATCCACTCATCAAGGTTGTGCTTGAAAAGGGTCAGCCAGGTACTCTGACATGTATGGGAAGTCTATTCCAAAAACGGGGCAGCCTCTGAGAGACAAACCTGTCTCTCCAGCAGATTTTGTTGATGTTGCATATTAGATTCAGGCCTTTTGAGTGGGTAATGCATGAGGAGTTAGACTTGTGGATATGGAGCATCTCTAGTAGGGTAGGGTCCAAGATTGTCTTGTAGGTGAGACACAGATCACCCTTGAACAATCTGTATGATACCGAGTAGAATGATAGTGATTTGAGCCTGTCCACATAGGACAGGTGTTGGCAGCCATGGATTTTCTTTGTGAGGTATTTCTGTGGCCTTTCCAGTTGGTGTAGATATTTGGAGAGGCACATACCAAATAGGACATTATACTCAATTATTGGTCTAATGAGGGTGGAGTACAGAAAGGTAATAACCTCCTTTTTTCTAGATGGAATCCCTTTACTTATGAGATGAACCAAGTAAAAGGCTTTTCTGACTACTGCTGTTACATAATGGTAAAATGTGAGATTGTTGTCAACCTGAGTACCTAGGTCTCTCACCACAGACTGTGTACTTAGGAGGTTGCTGTTTATATGGTAAGGCCCTCTTACAGTATGTTAACATCATTTGGGGAGTCAATGACAGCACCCAACTTACAGTCATTTGCAAACTTGATCACAGGCCTTTTGTCTTTGCCTGGACCTCTGAGAAGTAGATGCCAAACAGCAGGGGTCCCAGGACAGATCACTGGGGAACTCCACTAGTGACAGGTCTACTGTCAGAAGTGGAGGCACCTATTTTGACCAAGTGGGTCCTGTCCGTGAGCCAGTTAGCCGCCCACCAGATGAGATAGGGATTTACACCAAGTTCTGTTAGCTTTTTGATGATGCCCGAGTGGAGGATTGTGTCAAGGTCCTTGGCCATGTTAAGGTGAGCAGTATGTACTGACTTTCCCTCATCCAGGGTCTTGGTGACAGTCTCAATGAAGTCAAGCAGGTTCAACAGGCAAGATCTGCCTTTGACGAATCCGAACTGGGTGGGGTCACATGCTTGGAGATTGCCTGTGTCCTTGTTTATGAGACCCATAATAATAATACACTGTATGGATTTACAAATCAGACTTATCAAAGTAATGGGGTGATAGTTTCCAGGGTCAGTAGTGGCACCACCTTTGTGCAAGGGGATGACAATGGCGGTTCTCCCCTCTCCTGGAATGAAGCCTGTACTTAGGCTGATCATCTGACATCTAGTTCTCATGCAAACCCCCATTGCTGAAGCTGGCAGTATTTAGCATCTATTTGTAAAAATACTCATACAGGGGCTTTTGTTCAGATCTTTGGCAGATGCTGGAAGTCATAAAACAATCACATTCCTTCATGCTTTCAAAGCAGCAATTAGTTCACCCTAAAGACAATACAGAAAGCTTCCTAGTACAGACATTATGTCTCTAGCTGCATTGAAATATCTTTATGGCGTAGCCTATAAAGTAATTTAATTTCAGATATTTTTCTAAAGTTTGCTGGACTGAGGTTAACCTCCTATATTCCAGTTTCCACCGTTAAAATATATGCATTTAAACAGTTACAATAGTGCATGTGTATTTCTGTTCTCTTCCAGTAGGGCACACTGTGGAGTCATTTTAAACACAGTACTTTACAAATACCTTTTCAACACAAACGTTTGTACAGAGCAGTTTGATATACACATGACATACAGTTCTAATACATATGTAACACAAGCATCTTATATAAATTAGTTTGATATTCACGAATGAGATATAATTATTTACTTTGCTGTTATTACCTTTTGCTATTTGATGTTATGGTATATACTGTTTGACTTGCTCCTATGACCCAGGTGATGGCTGAACAGGGTTGCTAGACCAGCCCACATTCTCAGTCAACAAATTGAAAATAAATATGACAAGGTAGTTTTTTTCTTTCAAACATGCACATATCTGCATCTGTCCTCGGACATGAATTTTGCAGTAATTGAACTGGTAGCAGTGATTCTGTCTTCTGGTCGTTTATGAATTATGCAAAACTGACATTTTGATACAAGCTTTGCAAAGTCCATGTTGTTAGTGGGCCACCATATCAACATTCTGTCAGTTTAATGGCACTTAGGCTTTGGTGTGCTACCTTTTTTTTTATATTCATTTTATTACTTTGTGAGGAAGGTGCAACAATTCCGTTTTGGTACAGTAGCAAACCATTGTGTTCTGTTAATTGTGCTTTGTCAGTTTAGTATTTGTACATCAGATGCTTTGTCTGGCAGTTAGGTAATCCATCTCTTATATAAGTAATGACCACTTGTAGTCCATATCATGTTTGGTAGGTTGTTTCAGTCTGCAAAGCTTTTCAGTGCTTATAGACTGATGTGCTCCATACATAAGCAGCAATATCTTCTTTGGTTTCAGAGTGTGTCTAAAAATGTACTTGGTTTCTTGACATCATGTCAGCAACAATCAGTTAGTTTCCAAGAACATGGATCACTCTTTAAGTGAACATCTCAGTTTCATAAGATGCATCTTGGTGATGCTTTGTTCAAACTGCAGGAATTAATCAATGGAACCAGCGGTTTGCAGTCATTCTGAAGTTGGAAGCTCTCTAACCCTCAAGTATATATTTTGAGAGCTTTTTACATTCCTAGACACTTTCAAGACACTTTATCTATTTGTGAACATCTTTGTCCTGCATCAGTTAGCATTCTGGTGTAACATATGATAAATCTTAAATAAGTCTTGTCTATACATCTGAAGTAAAGCACCACTTAGATCACGGCTAGTGGTATCAGCACTCATAACTGTTGGTTGGGTGACATCATAATATGTCAGCACTGGTGGAGACATTAGCATTTCTTTAACTTTATTAAAGTCTTGGGCTTGAGCATAATTCCATAACCAAAGTACATCTTTCTTCAGTAAATCTGTCAGTGGATGGAGAAATGTGGACTGATGTGGTACAAACTTACCCAAGAAATTTATCATGCTTAGGGCCCAATACAGCTCAGTTACACAGGCTGTACCATTAAGTTCTGCTAAGGATTTGGCCTTGCTTGAATTTGGTCTGATTACACTAGCACTTATGCCGTGACAGAAATATTACATTTCAGACTT
The DNA here is from genome assembly GCF_019279795.1 of Protopterus annectens. Lineage (NCBI taxonomy): Eukaryota > Metazoa > Chordata > Ceratodontiformes > Protopteridae > Protopterus > Protopterus annectens. The sequence goes on from NC_056748.1 coordinate 16,892,951, forward strand.
GCCAAAACTGCATTTGCCTCTTTTTAGCTTCAAACCTAAGTTCAACTTTCATGTATCATTTTATCAGGACCAATCACTAGCACATCATCCATGAAAACAGCACGTTCTTGCTGCTACAACAGATTGATTATTTCAGATTGATAAACTCTGGTGTTGATCTTATACCAACTAGCAGTCTTTTAAAACAAACTCTTACATTCAGTGAAATAAAGGCTGTTATCGCTGGACTGTGTCTCTCTAGAAGTATCTACCAAAATACACTTTTAGTGTCTAACGTGGGGAGCACTCTCACATCAAGCAGCTTGGGTGCAAATTTCCTAATGTTAGGTATCATGAACCTCTTCCTCATGTCTGCATCATTTAACCTTTTAAATCAACACATATTCTCACATTGACATTCCTTTTGATTACTGGTACCATTGTACCAGACCATTCAGTAGATTTATGCTTGAAATCACACCAAGTGTTTCTATACATCTTAGTTCTGTTTCTACATTAGACAGTATTGGAAAGTGTACCACACGAGACAGCATCTGGCTTTCAACTTTACTTTTACAGTTAAGCACATCAGTTTCTCCAGACTCATCCACATTAATTTAATTTATTCTGGCAACCAGCCCTAGCTTGCATGCCACAGTTCTACTGAGCAGACTACTCACATATGGACCTTCCCGCACATGTATCAGAACTCATACATGTGCCCGTTCTACTCATTTATTGCTACAAATCTTCCTATACACTTGACTGTCTGCAGGAGCTGAATATTTTCATTCTGGTTTCATGCAACTGCAGACACTTCAAGAGGCATATATAAGCACAATAAGATATTGCGGTTGTTTAGTTTTGCACCCATCAGTAAAATGCCCCCCTTATGTTGTATTTATTACACCTGCCTTGTGCAGCACACTGTTCTAACTCAGTATGTGAAGGGTTACATCTTGTGCATTTACCAAACTTGCATTCATACTAGACTTCCAAAACACATTAATTTTGGGGAAAAATTGCTTACTGGTTAGTGAGCACATTACCTGGATGTCATTAAGAAAAAATAATCTGGAAGACATAAGAAAAAATTGAAATAAAAGGAGAAGAAAAAAGTTTGGATGAGAAGTATCCCTCATCTGATCAATAGGAAGCAGCTCAATTTGCAACACTGGAGCAGGAGATGAACTCTAACAATTTAGAAGAAAAAATAAATCAAATGCATTCAAAAGGGATCAAAAGAAATTTGTCTTTAGAGGAATACATAAGGTAAAAATGATAAAAGGCTTGGAGGAATATAAGCATTACATAACCATTCAGATGAACTGATTAAACTGCAGAAGGTAGATATTAAGCTTAAGGAAAGAATGAGAAGGAGTTGATGATTTCTGTCAAGATATATTCAAAAATATTGAAATTAGAAGACAGAGCAAGGAGAGAAAACCTGAGATTCTCAGGTATTCTGGAAAAGCTAGAAAAAGTCAACTGTATTCATTTTATGAAAATTCAGTTACATAATTGCACTAGTGTTCCAGAGCAATTAACAGCTTATTAATTAAGACAGCATATCATACATATGCTCCAAACAGTGCCCTTAGAAAGCAGCTATGACCTATTATATTTAAGATCCACATATACCAGATAAAATAAATGTTCTTGACAAAAAATGTGGTAGAATAAAAAGGTAATGGAAACTGGACACCAAATGTTTTGTGAAAAAATGAATATTTGCTGTTTGCCAGGCAGAAAAGTAGAAAACTCATTCCAACAATGACAGGGTGATGAGAGTCCATTGCGAGATTTAACCTGCTTTATTCAGGTGGCTTCAGGGAATTTTTCCCAGTGGCTCAAAATGAAAACATGGAGACAGGCCAGTCTCTCATAAAGACAAAAAGAAAAAGTTCACAAAACATTAAAAAAATAAATAAATAAATGAAAAACATTAAATGGAAGGCCTCTACAACTAAGGGGAGTTAAAGAGAAAATGCAAAATCCCGATGAAAGTTTTACCTTTGTTTCAAAGGACAGTGAAGAATCAGAAAGCAGCACCGGAACTGGCTAGAAGAACTGAAAGGAACCTGAATTTGAAACAGAGGCTGGCACTGAGGGAAGAGGATGAAAGGAGAAAGATCAACAATAAAGTGAACTTACCGAATACATAGAGAGTTGATTATCCAAACTAATTGGGACCTAGGGTAGTTCGGATAATCAAATTGTTCAGATAATCAAACATATGGTAAAAAAACTTCTAAACTCTTGTTTTTTTCTGCATGCAGGAATACATTTTTCAGACATTCAGTGATTCCAGTGGAAAATAAAGAATATTTTTCACACAAGAGCTGGCTACAAGCTCAAAAAACTTGTTCAGGCAAATACGTATAATGTCTACATATTCAGACTTTATGATTTTTCCTACCAAAAACCTATGGAAGGCTGGTTCTGATAACTGACATTTCTGATAAGCGACATTTGGATAATCGACTTTCTACTGTAAATGGAAAAACTGTAAAGTATCAAGCCCACTATGTGTTGTATAGATTTTTTGGACTGATGAAGCAAGACAAGAAACAGCTGCAGAACTCTGGAGAGATGTAACTTGCATTATTATTATTATTATTATGAAAGAAGACGATTTGAACTTAAGGAAGTGTCTTAAGTAAAGTACTGTTATTGTTTATAATGTTTCATGGTTTAAATTATAGATTATATATATAAAATATAAAAAAAATGTAGCATGTTGTCAGAACAGCAAAATTATTGCACCCATGGAGGTGGCTTGGTGTTTTGGGTGACTGTTGAATAAATTATTAACAACAGGGTATGTGAAACATTTTTTAAATATATAGTAAATATATAAGTATATAGGCATTTTGTTGACAACATTTTTCTATTATGGGATGGAGGGTTACCTCTTTTATTTGATTTTGTCAAATACTTGGAATCCACTACGGATTTTTTTGAAGTTTACAGTAGCATATTCACTTGAATGTATTGATTTTTTGGATGTCTCAATATATAAGGATAGAGCAGGAGGCATTAATACTAAATTGTTTCGGAAATCATGCTGGAAGAATAGTCTTTTGGACTACAGTAGAATGCATCCCAGGCATGTTTTCCCGAATATTATTAAAGGACAGCTGAATAGAGTTAAGAACATATGTATTACAGCTGCTATGGAAAAGGAGGTTGACTATTTACGGTAATTATTTACAGAAAGGGGTTATAAGGAATCTACCTTTCAAACCATTAAGAATAAGATCTTTCGTATTAATAGTGGTGTTGTAATGATCGACAAAAGACTTCCAGTTCAGGAGTTCAAACATCCAGTTTTATCTTTTACTTTTGAACTCAGATTCTATGCTACTTGTAACACTACTAATCTAGTCTACCTGGCAGAGTGTAACGGATGTAAATGTTTTTATGTAGGCAAAACCCAGAAACGCTTGAGGGATAGGATCTACCAACATATGTATGATGTGAAAAATAAGAACAAGCTAAATGCTTTAGCTAAACATACAATGGAATTCCCTACACATAATTTTGGTATTAAAGTCTTACAAAATTTTTTTGTGATAAGTTAAAATGGATTTTAAAATTACAGGCACATATATCCAGGATTAAATAACCATGTATGCATCAAGACAGAGCTTGATGCTTGTCCCATTTAAATTAATTTAAATTAATTTAAATATTAAAATATTGGTTAATTAATTTAATTTTGTGTTTTTAATTGTTTTATTGATTTATTGCTGAAATTTGAATATAAAATGAGTGCATGTTTGTTGTATTTTATTGAGGACTTGAGAAAGCGTAGGTGTTCTAAGCGAAAGCACTTGTCTACATTAAATCAGTTTTAAAGCCATGGTGATCATCTGGAGATTTTTTTCTTCATATTGTTGTTTATCCATAGAAGATCTTTGGGCTTTTGTTGGTATTTCATTTGTACATAAATATATAGTAACCTGAAATGTGCACTTGTGGTAGGAGCTAATGTCTTAAGTGATTGTTGAACAGGTTGGTAAGAATAAGGTAAGAAAAACATTTAAATGTAGAGTACCTTAGGATTTATATTGCCCACATGCTAAGAAATATTGGAAAGTAGCAGTGTAAAAGTAAAACAGTGTTGTGCTTTGTAGGTGCTGGGAAACGTGAATGATCACTGAATAACTCACTGAATAGCTTAAACAAAAAGTAAAAAAAAAAGCACTAGTAACTCCCCCCATAAGTATGCAAATGAGTAGATTCCTGTATGTAATTTAACCAAGTGGGACTGCTTTTTCAACTTAAACAACTTGAAAATGAGAAAGAGTAAAAACATAATTGGTAATACCACATTGCATCTGTAAGGTTACTAAACCTTTTTTCATTAGCAGCAGTCTTATCCTAAGGGAAACAGTGTAAGGTTATATATGAAATAAAGAAAAAGTCAATTATGAGACATTTAGACTCTGTGTTTTGAGTGACCTTTATAGTGGAGTTTTGAAAGTTAAAGTAATTAATCCTTAAAAGGGAAAACATTTGCAGCCAGTAAGAGTGGATGGTAAAGTAAGATATGAAAATAGAGTGTGGGGGAAGGAACAATTTTAATAGTGAATGCTATCCCAGGAACTACAGTATTAAAACACATTAAATAAATTGGCACAAAACAGCTTATTTGTTAAATACTAAATAGATGAAAAAGTGTTAGTTTAAAGTGTAATATATAATTGAACACATACAAGTTATTTTCTATACTTGGGAGGAAATAGACATAAGACAAGAACAGATAGCAAGGTTTTTTTTCAGTTTAACCACAGGCAACAACATGTGCTTTAGCATGGTTAGCCTTCGTTTTATGTTAGGTAATGGTTGTGGGTGGATGGCACAGTGGTGTAGCAGTTAGCATTGTCGCCTCACAGCAAGAGGTTCTCTGGTTCAATTCTCAGCTGGGGTGCCTTCTGTGTGGAGTCTGCATGTCCTGCCTGCAATTATGTGCATTTCCTCTGGGTGCTCCAGTTTCCTCCCACATTCCAAAGACATGCAGTAGGTGGACTGGACACTCTAAATTGGCCCTAGGTGTGAGTGAGTATGTGCGTGTGAGTGTGTGGTACACCGTTTCAGGAGGGTTGGGCCTCAGACTAGCAACAAGACCCTATAAAACCTATACCTGCTATGGAAACAATGAGTGCTGAAGGGTGCTTGTTGCCCGATATGCTGTATGCACGGGAGTGAATCCAGGATCCAGGAATGCTTGTGGGTGCACTTATTTGTATTTCGTCTTTGAAAACATATATATTAAGGGACAGGGTTATTGCAATGTCAGGAAAAATATAGAAACTGCATTCATTAGAATCCTTATAATTAATGTGTATACATAGGTTGCCAAATGAAAGAGTATATATAAAAGAAATGCCATGCATTATAAATGAGAGGAATATTTACTTAATAAAATTGCTGCATTGTCAGTTTTGAAATAGAATGTAAATGGACTTACAGGTACAGATAAAAAACAAAAGAGTATAGACTGATGTTATGAAATGTGGGGTGCAAATAGCAATGCTAATTAGATGCATGTGGATGGAAATCAGCATGTGAAGTTAATAAAAAATGCTTTGGGAAGAATACTCAGCAGGCAATTGTGGACAAATAAAAAGGGGAGTAAGACTACTGATAGGAACAGGTGCTCCAACAATGATAGAAGAGGAAGGAAAATACATTAATGGCAGATTTGTAACAGTAAAAGGCTATTAGCATGGAAGGAGGATTACCTTGGCATGTATTTATATTCCCCATAAGACATCTGTCTTGGATATTAGAATATTAATAAATAATATTTTTTTCAGCAGGGTATTTAATTTATGGGATGAGTATGATTTGTAACAATTAAGATTTATCAGGAGTCCAAGAGAGGAAACTATAAACAGAGAAGGCAGATTTTTAAAGATTTATATGAAAGTATGTGATATGGAGGAAGTTTTTCAGTAACAAAAATCAAGCAAGAATTTACACATTATTATCCTAGATATAACAGTTAGGCTATGCTTCACAGAATCTGAGTATCACAGAAGCATGTTGATTTGACTGAATTTTTTGAGACCCATCCAATAACTGTATATGATCATGCTCCTATAAAGACTAAAGTAATGATACAATCTAGTGCAATAAAAGAGAGACATTAGCATTCACTACAACATGTTTATTTAAAGGAGATTAATTTAGGGGATAGGTAATGGACAGAAACTACTCAAGAAGGGATACCCAATGGTTGAGAAAAGATGCAAATAGATTTTAAAACTCTGGTACAAACAAAAGAGAAAGAGATATTGAAGAAATGTAATACAAATTATGTAGAAAGGCTGGCAAAAGTTAAATTGTTGCAAAATAAGAAGGGGTATCTCATGGATCAAGAACAATAGCTACAAAGTGCCGTGGGAAAATAAATGAGTATTTGGCTAATACATAATAGTTTTAAAAATGCTTTAAGCAGTTTATTTATTATTTAATAATAACCACAAACAGCAGAGATTCCAACATGGTTGTGGTAGCATGAACATCTATAAACAAGGTTCTGGGTAGAGAATATTTTAAAGCAACAAAAAGTTTGAAAACGTTTGTAAATTGTTAACAGAAATTGGTAGATAGAGTGTCTGTGATGCCCAAGTTGTCAACAAAAGAGGGGAACAGGGGAAGTAAAAGAGAGCAACTCTAAAAATTCAAAAAGAGAATGAAAGCAGTGTGGTGGAGAAGAGGTGAGAAAAGCAGATATTAATTGCAAACCGAGGAGAAAACTCTTCAGTCACCCTACAGAGAAAGGCTGACCAATTGCTTTCTGATATCTTGAAGGTAAGTGGTTCCCTGTTGGCATATATAGAAACAAATAACAGAAGGTTTCAGGAAATAAGATGTTTTAACCAGGCATTCAGAAGAAATAAATGGTATGCAAATTGCTGAAAAGGAGATGAATAAAATGATGTAACAGCAATTAAAATATGTGGAAATGGCACAAACGCCAGCCAGTGCCAAAGCATAGAGAGCTAAATCACTAATTATGGCTCAGGTGACCCCATGATCAATTAGCAGCTCAGGCATCTGAAGTGTTGGTGGGGAATTTGTTCTAGGAATTCCCTCTGAGTAGGCATAGTCCTTAGAAGGGGGTGTGGTATCCCTCAGATAGAACACATGAATGCAGAGAAGGGGGGGGTAAGGGCAGGTCATTAAAACCCCCATTAGCAGCAAAGATGATGCATGGTCCTGGGACATATTCATGAGCCTCTTCAGCCTCAATCCTGGTGAGCAACTCTGTGCAGATTAGAAGGAGGTAGGCAGACCTGACACGGGATGAGAACACTGGCATGAGATGATGTTTGGCTGTGTAAGAGGGGAGAAAGGACATGGAAACTTGCTGAACCTGAGGACAGATAATGAAGAGACAACTTGAGGTTTACAGTAGTACCAGAACTAACTGGAGGGGAAGTTTGTAAAGACCTTATGAGAAGATGCCTCAGCACATGGAATGGATGTTCTATTGCTGATTTGAAAATAGAATGAGCAAATAAAGTAAATATTCTTAATTTAAGATGGAGAAAGCAACTGAGACCTATACTGATTAAACTGTGGACAAACTAGCTAAAGGAAGAAAACATATTTTGTGTAGAAAGGTAGCAATCATAAAGGCTGGAGACGCAAGGGTTTATATGGATAATGACTCCTCATTACAAACATGAAATACCAGAAATACTTTTGTTCCTTCATGAGACTCTGCAGAGAAACTAAACGTTCATTTTAGGTTACTGTATCCTGCCTTACTTTCAGTCTCCTATCCACTTGAATTAAAAACCTATGCAGACCATTAACAGGTGCAAGATGAAGAGGTAAAAAGAAAAAAAAAACAGTTGGATGCAGGGGAAGATGATGAGGTAACAAGCAACCAGTCAACAGACGTAGAAGAGCAAATTGTGGACACTTCAAGGAGGAGATTTCCTGAAAAGCCTTTTGCTGCTTTCCAAAAGAAAATGGATTAAATAAAGGAGATGAAATATTTTTTTTTTTTAAGTGTGGGATTCCATAAAAATAATGCACTGGAAACCCTGAGTAAGGACACTGCTTAAAAAAGATAATTATATGGAGGAGTTTGCAATATAAGCATGTGTAAGTGTGAGCTGCATTCTGAATGACACTTTGATATCACTGAAATCAGTAAGTATCCAGCAAAAGACATTCATTTGATTAGTATAAAAGTAATTCTAAGTATTCTGTTTCAAATATTACTTAAAATGAAAGTTTATATCCAACTGAAGGGGGAGGTATACCACATGCTAGCTAAAGAAAAGCCCTGTTTACAGACTGCAAGCTGTGTGATGCTTCCTTAAAAAGGGTAATGCAGCAGTGGGTTAGGAAGGGTAAATAACTAAATCAATGAATGAAAAGGAAACAAATATGTGATGAAAACAGACAATATTATAATGTTCTGATAATGAATGCATTAGATCTAGGAATGCATGCAAATTTAATAAGACAAGCATGTCTACTGTAAATAGGCTAGATAGCAAGATTCACAAAACTAATAAAATGGAAACACTGACTGGAGATATTTATATGTGGATATATATATATATATATATATATATATATATATATATATATATATATATATATATATATATATAGGGTCTATATTACAACACCGAACTTTCAAAATTTTGAGTATTCTAATATCGACCTGTTTTCAGCGAACTCTGAAAATATCGAAGAAACAGAAAACCAATTTTTTCCTAGGGAAAGAATTTGGTTGCCCATTTCTGTTGCTTTGGTATTTTCAGCGCTGTGGTGGACAGTTACGGGTTGGGTTCAGGTAAGTGTGCGATTGTGTGGATGTGAGGGTTAGGGTGGGTTAGGTGAGTTAGGGTTTGGGCGTTGTCAGGTAAGTGTGCGATTGTGTGGACATGAGGGTTAGGGTGGGGTAAGTGAGTTAGGGTTAGGGCGCGGGTGAGGTGACTGTGCGATAGTGACGGACCTTAGGTTTAGGGTTAGGGTTAAGGTAAGTGGATAGTTAGTGGTGTATGTATAGTTTAGTGTAGGGTTAGGTGTAAGAGTTTAGGTGTATGTGTGTGGATTGCTGTTTGTTTTTTGTGCTGTGTGTATGTGTTTTGGAATAGCAAATTTTTTACCTAGGAAAAAATTCGCTGTTCTGTATGTTCGATGTTTTAAATTTTTGATTAATAGGGTCAATATTAGAACACTCGAAATTTTGAAAGTTTGGTGTTCTAATATAGACCATATATATATATATATATATATATATATATATATATATATATATATATGGACAATGATGTCTGGTATAATTAAAATCAAATTTTAAGTTCATCTGATGCTACTGAAAGATATTAAAAAACACTGAAATCAATAAGTATAGGTGAGGAAATAACTACTTCATTTAATTCTGTACACTGTTTGATTAAAGCCACATTTATCAGGCCTTTAAATGAGAGATTATCATGCTATAGACTGGTCTCTATCAAAGGAAGTTGGAATGCAACTTGTCTTCCTTGAAAATTTGTCTATGATAGCAAGAGGGTGGAGTAGCTATGTCTGGATACTCAAGTTTGACCTTTTGATAGTAACTGCAGCTTTTAAAAATATGTATGAAAGTTAAAGCTGGATCTGTTGAAAATATACACTGACTGCAAGAATTAAATCCCTGTAGAAATCAATGTACAAAATGAAAGAATGCAGATAGCCTAGCTATATAGCAATGCAAGGACAGAGGGACAGCTGCAGAAATAAAATGGTACAGGCAAGTAAAATAAATAGATCACTTTTTTATAATAGCTATTCTCTAGCCTAAAAAGTAAATCAAGGTTTGACAGAACTGAAAGAAGCTTTACATTGCTGTTTGAATAGTGTATCAGCTCTATTGCTTTAAGAAAATATATATATAGTTATTTTTTCCTGGATAGGGAAGGGGCATGTGCATTGTAATAAGAGCTCAGGTTGAGTTTGGACAATATTGCATGAAAGTATATAAATTAATGCAAACAATGGTACAGAGTATGAAGGACAAGTATATAGCAAAAAAAAAAAAAACAAATACTATAGTTAATATAAAGTATACTATAACACAATTTGAATTATTAGTGTAGAATATTAATAACTTGGTTGACAGAAAAAATGGGACAAGATACTGACATATTTATAATAGGAATCCACAGATAATACTTTTACAAGAAAGATGACTAAATCGTTAAGTAAATGAACATTTTGTAAATAAATGTGGGAAGGGGGGTTCTTTGTAGGAATAGAAGGAGATCCAAAGAAAGGGGTCTTAATACTAACAAATGTATATTAATAAAGATTGAAGAACAAATGAAGGATAGGCAGGGAATAATTATAGAGGTGAAAAGTTGTTGACAGGGTATAAAAATTATTCTGGTTACTCTATATATTACACCTAAAAAGGTGAGGCAAGATATAAAGAATATTGTAGGAGACATTATAGCCTTTTATCAATGATGTTAGGCAGTTGCTAGAGAGTAGAATACTATAAGAAGTAAAGGAGGGGTTTCTGGAGGATCAAGATATCAGAGAATGCCCAGCTGAGGGCAGATACTTTGATTTGGAAAGCAGCAGTTGTGGTGCTTACACCAAAAGAGGTGAAAGATCCTCTTGATCCAGGATTATACAGACACCCAAATCACAACTACAGTGTGTATATAATGATTCTGGCAAAAATGATTATACAGTTAGCTATTCTGGTGCCCAGTGCTGACCTGTGATCTGACACACCACCCACTCAGCTCTAAGTAGCAAAATAAATAAAATAAAATAAAATAAAAACTTTGGTTACACAAACTGGATATGGGTTTCCTAATGTAAGGAGCAAACCAGGTCCATTCAGACAACAAATGCAATATCAGTATTCATTTCTGAATCCCAGTAATGCACTGACAACCAATTTATACACCCAATAGTTTGCAAACAGGTTGGCTGCCCTTTTCGCCCACCCTACCTATGCTCCCGTGTTCCTCCATGTTTTGTTTGTTGTGCTGGGAAAGATTTAGGTCTCTGGTTCTAGTATTGGTGGAGATATTGCCTTGCAGACAAACAGGAGGCCCAGGACAATCAGGAATGTAGGGGTGTGGTAGGCTAGATGGAGAGCTGTCCCAAAAGTCTATAAAATACTAGGACAGAGCTACCAGACTTTCTTTTTAGCTCAGGGATTTTAGACCTGTGATTTTTTTAAGGAACATTTGGGGTGTTTCTAACTGATATATTTAGTGAGATATATCACAATGGGGGTGTTGTCAATAACAGGTCTGATCAATAGTAAGTATAAGGGAGTGATTACCTCTTTCAGACCTTGGTGATATTCCTTTGGCAATTAACTGGGCTAAATAAATGGATTTCCTGACAACCATTGTTACATGATTGTCAAACAAGGAAGCATTTTATAAAGGTGCAATGTCTAGGCAGTACATTGGGGGGGGAGGTATCTCCAAAAAGTGATGATACTATAATTTTTAGCATTTAGTTTGAGTTCAATTTTACTGTAGCAAGAGTTTACAATGGACAGTTCTTTCTGCAGGGTTTGAGTGTCAGGATGACTTAATGACCCTCAGTCTGCAATCATCTGCAAACTTTCATACTTTCTGATATGGCATCAACTTACACTGTGTAGATTCTGTCTTTCAGTTTGCTATCCATCTTACCACATATGGGTTAAACTTTAAAGCATTTAGCTTTTGTGTGATGCCATCATGGGGAATGGAACTAGGTCAGTATATGCTGCGTGTACAATATGGACACCAGCTCTAGCCTACATAACCATTTTGAAAATTAACCAGATTAAATATACCAAATCTACACTTACAAAACCAAACTTTTGGGGTGAAGCTTAATAGATCAGTTATATGTTCCATGATTTTGCAGATGAGGCTCGCAAGGCTAATAGGTCTTTTATTACCTCAGTTGGTAGTAAGGCCACTCTTAAGAAGGGCATTACCACTGCTTTGCACTACTCATCAGGGACAAAACCAGCAGCCAAATTTAAGTTAAACAGTTTGAAGAGTGTGTCTGCAAGGACATGTTTAACACTATTGATTAAACAGCCAAGTATATTGTCAGGTCCATGGAGGAGGTATTTTTGGTCTTAGCACTTTCAGTAAATAGTCTTTAGAAATAATTAGGGAAATAAGGTATTCATATGTTTTGAGGCTTTGAATAGAAGTCTCAGTGGTGAAACTGATACTAACTTTGTTCGTGAGAATATTGGCAATGTTAGTTGGCTCAGAATAAGATGCCCCATTTTGAATCAGTTTATTCATTACAAGTAAGTATTTTTCCCTTTATTCAGTGTCCTGCAGGCTTTTGAGGGAATATCACTGTCTCACTTATCAAACCAATAGAAACCTGATTTTCTTGGGCCTCCCATTTCTCAGAAAGTCCATTATTTACACCAGTATTAGAACCAGGGACCTAAACCTTCAACAATAGATAAATAAAACATGACAGGGGGACAGGTTTATAACTCAGTGCCTCTCAACCTACTGATAAACTTCCCCTGCATTTTAAATAGTGCAATTCACCAATTTCATTTAAACGTAAACTAGACAACTGGATGGGTGTCCACAAATTTACTCCAGGAATGACTGGTATAGCTCACCTGGAGAAATGAGGTGCTGCCTATCACTGGCAAGAAAAGAATGGTCATGAGACTCAGTAGTCTTGGAATACCTATAAAACTAAATATTCTGAGCAATCTAGAGTATTTTCTTTTTAGTTTTCTAACATAGCCAAAGTAGGATTTAGTATTATATTTGGCTTAAGAGGCCAGCCTAAGTTCATGGGCTCCCTTTGTGTATCTGATAGTGTTCTTTGGTTGTTGTTTTTTTTTTTGTTTCTTTTTGTGAAGCTTTTGATATTCTTGAGGTTTTGGATCTACTAAATAATTTAAAGAGGTATTTTTATGATAATATATTAATGTTAAGAGGTTTGGACACTGAAAAAAGTACTTGACAGAGAGCTGTAGAAATGTATAAAGAGATATTTTGAAACATGACTTTCCATAAACATGGACAGCATTAATATCTACAGAGGAGCTCAACCTAGGATACAGTGTAGTGATGAGTTGTCTAAAGCATTGAGACTTATGAGATGAACTACATAAAGGTATCCAGTTTCACCATTACTTTTTGCTTTGTATTTGGAGCCATTAGCCAGGGTCATAAGACAATCAAACATAATTGGATATACACGTTGAAATACTAATGGAAAATTGCCCTTTTGTGGATAAAGTAATATTGTATATTATCAATCCATAACATGATAAAAAATTATATTTGATAAACTGAAATATTTTAATAGTATAGCAGAATATAAAGTAATGATGCAAAAACAAAGACTATAGTAATGAATTATGGCCCAACATATGATAAGATAGAATATCCCCTTTTTTGGGGTCATAACAAGATGAGATTTGGAGATTTGGTTGAAAAGGTATGTTGGGCAAGTAGTGAAAGAAATCTGGGAAGAAATTACTCAAAAGTTTATAAATAAGATAACACTATGGGAATTATAAGTTATGGACACTGACAATAAGCTAACAAGTAATTAAAATGTTTTGGATTAAAATGTTTTGGTCCTGCAGGTTATTTTTGTAGGACATACTTATATACACCAACTAAGAGGTCAGATATGGAAAAATATGAAAAAGGAAATAAAGTTTCTTTGGGATAACATAAGAGACAGACTGCAGTGAGAAAAACTAATGCAGACAAAGGAGCAGGGTGGTTTGGGTCTTCCAAATTTGGAGGCATACTATAAGGCCATACAATATAGATTAATATGTTTTATTCAAGACATCTAATATATCCCCTAATGGAATCAAATGATAGGCATGCTGCCTGATGAGGTAACAACAGCAACTCATGTGGGCATTTTGGCAGATGCAAAACAGGAGTATAAAGAGCACAATGTACAGCCTAATGTATACACACACACACACACACACACACACACACACACACACACACACACACACACGTCTGTGTGTGTGTGTGTGTGTGTGTGTGTGTGTGTGTTCAAATTTCTCACATATTTCAAAAGCTTTTAACATGGTATGGGTAGAAGGGTTAAAATATGCATCTCTTTTCATTGATAGAAAAGGTATGCTACAGCTATCAAAAATGTGTCAGAATTAAACTTCCTGATAAACTGTTTTAATTCAATTCTATCCGTGTCAACATTTTTACTTGAGACAAAATTAAACCAACATTTAAAAATAAAACAGTGGGAATCCATAGTGGTTAAATGACTATAATAAAATATTCTAAATGAGTCAAACACAGCATCATCTACAGTATCTGCATCAACATGTGGTATCATCTTTTTGAACTGATTCACAGAGTTTTCCACCATTTCACTGTCACTGTTGCTATTACCAGTCTCTTCCTTATTATCTCCCTTGTGTGTAAAACCTGTTCTCCTAATCATAATGAAAATGCATCAATTAATAGTGTTTAGTAGCTACAGTCAGAAAAGCTGTAACAGGTGGCTAAGATGCCAAGCAGTTAACAGCATAAAACATTTGCTCTGCCTCTTTTCAGTTTCTCTGACTGGGTTTTTAAATTTTTTTACTAAAAGAACTGTCTTCATAATATTATTTATACAACAATAAGCAAGGAGTGAAGAATATTCAACAAGAAAAACAGTTTTTGAGGACATTTTATTGAATTTTTCCTTTCAGAAATTTTTTCAGCTAAAGTGCAGTCATGAGTCATCTTAAATCCTCCAGACAGGAACATGGGATGAAGAGAAAACTACAGTCTTTGGTATCCAGTATGCAAGAAATATCAGTTAAAATAGACAAGTTAGAGAAAAAATGTATATTATAAAACAATAAAATAAGAAGCAAATTGATCTGCTGAATGTGATAATTAACAAACATTCAGACCAATTTACTTCTATGGAGGAATCATTAAATGATGTAGATGGCAGATTAGTTGGAAATGAAAGCCATGTCAAGTGCATACTGACACAAAAATACACTTCTTTTGGAAGTGGATTACATTGAAAGCAGATCCAGGAGGAATAATATAAGAATTTATGGTGTCCCTGAGAAAAAAAAGAAGGTAACAATATGTCACATTTCTTGAATACTTGGCTTCCAAAAACTCTGAATCTGCCTGAGTCATTTTCCTTTGTGATAGAAACGGCAGATAGATCTATTTCAAATAGTACAACAAAAAAACTATCTACACCGATATCTATAATTGTTAAATTCATCTCCAAACAGGATAAATATTTGGTCCTGAGAACAGCTTGGTCTAACTCTGCAACAACTTTTAATGGGAAAACAATCAGATTTGACAATGAATATACATCTACAGTAATATCTAAAAGGAAAGGCTGTGTCCCTTTACTTAAAAGTCTTAACAAATCAAACATAAAAGCTCAAATCTTATTTCCAGCAAGAATCAGAAATTTCTTATCTGATGGTCAAAAACATTCAACACACGATGATTCTCTGGACTTCTCATAAAAAAATAATATTCTTGATGAACAAGAAGAAATGGACTGGTCTCAAGTAAGTTTGAAAATACATGCAGTTAAGAATGGATGGTCAACAAAAGGAAATAAAAAATTCAAAGAAAAATAATAATGACACCTTTTTCTTTTCTATTTGCTCTTGTGTTTTGGTCTGAGTCTGACATCATTAACACTATAGTATAAAAGCACTGTTTCACCAGACATTGAAGCTCCCCATTTTTGAAAAAGTAAAACCGTTTTGTTTTCATTAAGTATCTAGTTATCTGTTTAAGCAGTAAAAGATACTCACTGTTGAGATAAATGTCTACAATATATAATAATATCTTGGTAAATTTCTTAGCTATACTAAATAGACTGTTGCAGCCTGACTGGATGATTGCTCACATTTTTTTTAACTCAAAATAACCATTCACTTCAATATCACTACACTGTTGAGAATTTATACCTAGTTATAATATTAATACTGATACAAATTTTTTTTCTTTAAATAAGGAATGTTGTTTAAACATACACTGTATAGCAATGTTCTGTATGATTATAATTGCTTTTGGACATTTTAAGTCAAACGAACCAGATGGTATCCAAAAGCAATTATAATCACACATATGTGTTCACAAGCATCTCCACAGCCTTTGTCAACTTTTAGGCTGCTTCTCCCACTTCTACAAGCAATTTGTACATTGTTTTGCACAGTAAAATGAGACTGTGAGCTCCATAAGCCAAAAGAAGGAAAATTGAAGTTGTGCAAACGATCGGAGCTGCCAAGAAGCTGAAGACGACCTTTGACCTCTGAAACAGAACACTGCAATGGAAGATTAAGTGGAAACCTTAAATGTAAATATAAATATTGCTTTTGAATGTTCTAACAATTAAAATGCCTTATACAAGTAAATTAAATTTATTATATACTTTTTAGTTTTCCAAAGTTATTCAATTATTCCAAGTTTTATGCATATTAAGAAGTATTAGTATTTATAAGTTATGCTTCTAAGTGGTTGTTAAAAGTCAGTTTAGTAAATTACATTCCTACTGAACCATGATTTAAAACTGATGAAATTGTAATAACATTCTACATAAACACATAGCTTAAACAAGCTTTAAATATTAAAATGTAATAAGTATCAACTACTGTACCTTAAACTATAATGTTATAAGAGGAGTGCTTGCCTATATTCAAGATTTTGCAGGTTATAGTCTTTTTATAGATTATTCTTTTGACTTATTGATTAGATTGGGCGTTGCATGTTGGAACTTTAGAGTAGGCATATTTTATTTTCATATTCTGGGAGAACAGGAGTTGAATAATAAGTTTAGAACATCTAAACTGATGGATTATCTGAAGTGGTAACTAAATGCTTATTATTATTATTATTATTATTATTATTATTAATAAATAATACTATTGAGGTAGATGATTTAATTTGACAGCTGCAGCATCACTAAATTATAGAAATACAGATACAATCCACTTGATTAACTGTTAGAAATTATAAATATTCTCAATTTCTTAGGCACACATAGTCATATACAGCGCTTTATGTTAAGATATTTGATTAGTATAGTGTTGTTTTAAATACTGAATGAAAATGAAGATATTAAATAGTAGTAATAATATAGAGTATCTCATTAGTCTAAGTTATAAATGATAGTTTCTTAATACATGTAGTAGTGAACATTTGATATATATGTGTTATTCGGTTATAGTGACTTGACTTATTACTTCATGTGATTTATACTCTTACAAATGTTTATATTATAAACAGAACAATGATGAGTGATGGAATAATTCATTACATAAATATGCTTGATATCTAGAATACAAATGTTTATTTAGTAATTATAGTTAGTTTTGATAGGTTAGGTTAATAGGAATGTTGATGTTATATTGACATATTGTTAATAAATAATCCTATTCCATTTGATACTTAATAATTTTAAGTTAAATGAAAACCTAGTTTTAGATAGTAACCTTTAATAGACTATAAGCCAGAAAATGTGTGGAATAACATAAGTTACTGAATCCAAAACTTTAAAGGTTGAAGCAAATAATTGATGGTGAAAACTTAAGGGATGTTAGTGGGCAGTTTAAATGACTATGTCATTAAACTCGGATTGTTATATTCCATGATAGGGGTTGTAATTACTCTTATTTCATTGTTATTTAATAGTTTCAAAATTCTGTCAATAACAAAGAATGGCAATTCTAAATACAGCCATTTGAACACGTTACTATTTAATTATGCTAGATTTGTTACTATTTAGAAATGACAGTTTATAAATCTATCTCACTAAATGTTAATGGTTTGAATAATTTTATAAAGAGAGGTTGTTTGTTTAAATATCTTAAATTAAATAAAGCAAGTATAGTTTTTTTACAGGAAACAGATTTGTTGAAAAAGGACCTAGACAAACTGACATGTAAAGATTTTTTATTTATTTTATTTATTTATTTTATTTTACATTTGTTGACCGGGATAGTCCGACTGGATGCATGTCCATTTTCAGCAGAGGCCCGGGCAGAAAAGCTCCAAGGGTAAGCAGATTAAGCATTACATAATACCAGCATTACATATTACAAACAGATTATTTACAGAGATTACATAAGTAAGCAAGTTAAACAAGTTCCACAGGTTAAAGTTAGTCCTGAGCACAAGTCAGGATTAAATTAAATTACACAGTAAACTGGTTAACAGATTTTTACACATTCGAGTTAGCCAGGCTTGATACATTGACATAGCCAGTTAAGTGACAAATGTTGTTTGAGTCTAGTTTTAAATTGACCTGAGGTGGAAAGTAAGGTAATATCAGCTGGAAGTGAGTTCCAGGATCTACTTACAGAGTTTGCAAAGAGAGAATCACCGGCTGTGTTATTAATTTTGCTAGTCTGAATTAGTAGCTTGTTAGAGGATCGAAGCAGTCTAGGATTGTTATAGGGGGTGATAATATTTTTAAGTGCAGGAGTATTGTCCGGATTATAGAGGATTTTATAGGCCATAATCAGTTGGTTATACTGGATTAGGCTAGGTAGTTCAAGCCAACCAAGCTGATTTAGATTGATGCAATGATGTGTCCTAAAAGGCAGCCCAGTGGCAAACCTGGCAATGTGGTTGTAGCAAATTGAGAGTTTGTTAAGGACAGTCTTGTTCAAATTCGAGAGTAGAGGGGATGCATACAGAAGGGTTGAAAGAAGGTGAGAGCGAGCTATGGCAATTTTAGCTGGAGGGGTTAGGAAGGCTTTTATTCTGTAAAGTGACCCTAGTTTTTTATTGATGGTTTTGATAGTTTGGTTAACATGTAGGTCAAATTTGAGGTTATTGTCTATGATGACACCTAATAGTTTTGTAGATGGGTCAGGGGAGATTATTGTGCCATCATTTGATTTTATGGTAAAGGTGAAAGTGGTAGTCCTATGTGTTGGTGAAAATAACAGCATTTTAGTTTTTTTGGGATTTAGGATCAGACGATGTTCAGAAAGCCAGTTTTCTATTGTATTAAAGGTGGTCTGGGTAGCTGACCATAACTCTACTGGAGATGTGGCTGAGCAAATCAGAGTAGAGTCATCAGCATATTGGATACAGCTGACATTTGGGATGACAGTATAAAGGTCGTTAATGAAGATGGAGAACAGCAAGGGCCCTAGTATAGAGCCTTGTGGTACTCCGAGGGTGTTAGGTAGAAGGTTAGAGAGTTTGTTCTGCCAGAGGACAGCCTGCTGTCGACCATTCAGGTAGGATTGAAACCATTGGAGGGATCCAGTATCTAGACAGAATGTTTGCAGGGTGTGGATTAAAAGTTGGTGAGCAACCATATCGAATGCCTTGGAAAGATCCAAAAAGAGGGCTGAGGATATATAATTATTGTTGCAATTATGGTTTATGGTGTTAGTAAAGGCTAGGAGGGCTGAAGTAGTGCTGTGATGAGGACGGAAGCCATGCTGAGTGTCTGCCATAAGGCGATTTTGGATTAGGTGGTGCATGAATTGTCTAAGAATACATTTTTCCATAATCTTTGCAAGTGGAGAGAGTATAGCTATTGGCCTATAAATGGAGAATTCAGTAGAGCTGCCTCCTTTGTGAAGATCAATCAATACTTGTAGATTCATATTACAATACTAAAAGGAGAAGCATTATAATACTCTGGAAAAAATCTCTGGAAAAAAATCACTGACTGTGCCTAAAGCAATTGATTTCTTCACTGATAAAAATGGTATAATGGCACTAGTGGTACTTGAGATTGATAAAAAAAGTACACATTTGTTAACATTTACTGTATACTTGGAATTGGATCTAAAGTAGTAAAAAATATCTAGATACTATAGCCTTACATGCAAAAGGTAAAATCTTATTGGCAGGTGATTCCAATTGCATATTCTCTGAAAAGGGTAATGCTAAAGGTAAAAAAACTAAAATAACAGCTGCTGCCAAACAGTTAAATTATTTTACCAATATGATGAATCTTAGAGACATTCAAGAACTAAAACTGGCAAATTCACTAAATTATACTAATTATTCATATAGATTTGGCACTCAAACAAATATTGATAAAGTTTTTCATCAAGTGAGTTATATTTGAAAATATAGGAAGTATTAATAACATCTTGTCATTTGTCTGACCATAATGCTCTTACTTTTGAATGTAATCTAAAACCTAATGAATTGATATTTTGGCAAAGAATATCAACATATATAGTTAAAATTAAAGGGTTTAGAGAATTGTTTCTAAATGAACTAACCATTTTTGTAGACACATAATAATTGTGAAGCTTCAGATGTTAGTCTATAGGACACATTAAAAGCTTGCATTTATGGTAAAATTAAAAAAAATTGGTATTTGCCTAAAAAGAAAGAATGGGATAAATAAATATATTGAAGACTAAAATTGATAGTTTGAAATTAAAATTAAAACCTTCAGATAGAGACACTAATGTAAAATTAAAAACTTTAAACCAAAACTACATAGAAATATTAAATTATAAAGTGTCAATAAATATGGAGAGACTTAAATTACACATGTACACTATAAATCCTAGGAATTTACATAGATTAGCAATCAGCTTGAAAACGTTAAACAACATTTATCACATTAAAATGATATATCAAGTAGACAGTAAACTAAAAAAAGGTAACAGACTTAAAAACCATACTAGAAGCCTTTAGGAAACACTATGAAGGAATTAACAGCAGAAACTTATATTGGATAGTTGTGATATGACAGTTTTTTAAAGGTAAGTATAAAACAAAAAGGAACAAAGGAACAAATGATAAATTAGACAAACCAATTACATTTAGAAAATTAAAATAAAAAAATAAAAAGTCTGAAAATAATAAGACTCCTTGTTTAGATGGTTTAATCCCAGAAATATATAAAATTCTAACAGATAATATTTAAAAAATATTAATAAATGCATTTGATGAAGTCAGGAGTTCTTTGAATATTCCTCCTTCCTGGAAATTCTCATTAGTTTCTCCTATTTCAAAAGAAGATAAGGATCCTACATTTTGTACATCCTATCATCCCAATAGCTTAACAAATGTGAACTATAAAATCCTAATGGCTATTTTGGCAAAAAGATTAAATAATATAATACCAAATTTAATTGATAAGGATCAAACTGGTTTTATATCAGGAAGAAGGTTGCAAGATAACACAATTAGGCCTTTGTCTTTGATAGATATTGCAAATAAAGAAAGAAAAGAATTGTCAATACTAGGTCTGGATATTGATAAGGCTTTTGATTCAATTAATTGGATATATTTACAAAAGTGCTTAAAACATACTTTTCGCCAAGTTTTTATTATGAAATTATATAATAATACATTCACTTATGTTAAAATTGGTTCTTTCGTTTTTGGTTCTTTGAAAATATCAGAAGGAACAAAACAAGGTTGTAGGTTATCTCCATTGTTATTTGCCTTAGCGATAGAACCCTTTGCCGTGTTTATCAGAAACAATAATGAAATAAAGTGTTTTAATGTTAATGAAAATTATATTTCTAAACTCCAATTATTTGCAGATGATGTTTTGTTAACTACTAGTAATATTGAATTTTCAATTGAAAATATTATTAAATTAGTAATATACTTTGAGAAAACTTCTAGGTTAAAATTCATTCATAACAAAACAGAAACAATATTAATAAATAACAAAATAACTCTCTTGTTAAAAAATTACAAAATAATTCATCTGAAAAAATAAACAAAGTAAATACCTAGGAATCAATATAAAACCCAAGTGGAAGGAGTCAGTATCATTAAATTATAAACATTTAGTTAATAGCATAATAAATTGAATTGGAAACTGGAATAAAATATTTTTGCAGTGGAAGACAGGCTTATATTAATTAAAATGATAATTTTGTCAAAAATATTATTTCTTGCTCAAGTAATTCTACCACCTCCCAAAAATTATTAAAAGACTAAATTCTATATTATTAAAGTTTTTATGGCATCCTCAGAAACCAAAGATATCTTATGATTGGCATATTAAAAGTTGTGAAGAGAATGGTATTGCATTCCCTGATGTTGATCTCTATATCAAATCTTCTATATTAAATACTGTAAGTCTTTGGTTACGTTCAACATATAGTTCAAACTGGAAGTTATTACATGAAGTAACTCTATCTCCAACTACTTTATCTAAAGTAAATTATAATGTTCCGTCTAATATTAGTATAGCATATTGGATTCAAAAAAGACTACTGCTTAAATAACAAAAATACAAATGTTTATACTTTTGGTATTAATCATATATTAAAAGTATTTAAAACAGTAATGGATAGTAATTATTTAACTAAACAAACACTACTCCTGATGTTTCCTAAAGCTTATACTACTGGCTGTCTGGAATATTTTAATACACATAAAATAATAATTTTGCACAAAATAATGTAAAATGTTGGTTTCAGTTTTGGGATGGAAACAAGATAATCACTATAGATACACTTTTAGCTAGCTATAATACAAATAAAAGTAGTTGGTTAGATATACAATCATTCAGAGAATTTATAAGTACAAACCTACAAATGTCACTACATCCATACCCAAATTATTAGAATTGTCCTTTCAAATTAATAATGATACGCATAAAAATAAATCATACATATCAATGATTTATAAGATTTTACGATCTGAAATGGTAGGCTTTGATGTGCCTCATTGGGATTATTCTACAAAAATAAATAAGAAAACATTCTCAGAAAATTATAAAAGGTTGTATTTAAAATCTGCTACAAATTCCATGTCATCTACTTATTGGCAAATATTTACATGGAAGTTTCTACACAGAAGTTTTTTAATACCACACAAAAAAGCACTTTTTTACAAACAAGAAAATTCAAGATGTTGGAGATGTGATTATTTAAATGCCAGTTGGGAACATATGATTTTAAAATGTCAAATGTTTGCTCCATTCTGGGAAGAGTTTGATAAATTTGCTAAAGCATTATGGTCAGACAACTGTAAGGTTACACATTCTTTGATTTTATTTAATGGTCCAATTCCAGATCATATTTCTGTTTCTCAAGTGCATCTCCTATCATCTATCTTAGCTATCGCCAGAAAGGTTATCACAATTAATTGGAAAAACAAAACATTTCAGAATTTATTTGTCTAGCAAAGAATGTATGTAATAAAGAATTGCAAACTTTATACAATAGAACTGCAAATATTTCTCATAAGAAATTGTCTTGGCTAAAACTTAAAGCTCCTTTAGAAAAGTACTAGTGTTGATGATTAAAAATAATATTTGTTATGGGCATTGTATATAGTTTTGATAGTTTATTTATCTGTTGGTTATATTTTGTTAATTTTGTTCATGTCTGTTAAAATCCAATATTTTTTTAAAAGAAAAGTTGTTTTTAGAACAATAAATTAAATTTTTTCAGTTGTTTTCAGCATACATTGTGTTATTAAGTAATGTATTAATATAGGCATTTAATTTGCAGTTTTGATCATAAGGAAATACAGCTTTAGTCAGATAATTTAATCTTATGAGTACCATACATTATTTAAAAGGGACATTTTTTATGTTATGATTAGTTCTGAAATCCAATGTCATTTATAGAGATGAAAGTACTTAACGCTTATTTTAATAAATTTTAGATATTTCGCTCTGTTGTGTGATGTGAGAGGCATTTTTGTTGAATGTCGTTTTATTGTTTTATGCCTGGTCTGTTTTTTCTGGTTTCATTTTATTTTTCTAACACATAGAATCATTAAGCAAATATTAAATTTAAAGGACTATGGGAAAATAGAATAACATCAATAGGTTATTCTATACACAGTAATAAGAAAGACACAGATAAACATATGATGAACTTTTGGGAAAGAAAGAACAAAGAACCAAGAGTTTTAAAGTACATGATAAAAGGAGATCAGGTAATAAAATGTGATGAAGCTACACAAAATTAAGGGCTATTAAACTCAGGACAATCTGCATATATGAGTCTAATGTTAGCCTTCAAGGAAGATATGCAAAGTTTGTATAGTACTTTTATTAAACTACAAATAGTAGATTTTATAACTGAGACTAAAATAGAAATGACAGACCATAAAAGATATTCTGCTATTTTTGTGGTTCTTCATTTGTTTTGAACTCTTTCCTGGCTATCATTTTTAAGAACAAAGGTGAATAACCTTTTATTTTGTCATGTTATGTACTTTTACAGCACTGAAAGTATGGGGGGGGGTCTTCCTATTTGGGTGGTGTGATGAACTATAACTGTTCTACTCTTGGGCAGATGCTATATTTTGTTGTTTGGTGGTGCTTGGTGTGCTATGAACTCTTCCCTGTGTGTCCTTTTAGGGACAAACGTAAAGAAACATTGGTTTTGTCATTTTATTTAATTTTACACACTGAAATTAAGTGTTGTTTAACAGGGGGCATGTCTTCCTATCAGGGGCTGTGTGCTGAACTATAATTTTTTACTCTTGAGCAGGCACTAAATTTTGTTCTTTGGTTGTGCTTGAGTATTGTGATATTTAAGTAGTTATAAGTTATTAACTCCATTATTTGTTAAACAGAAAATAGGTGGAATGATACCCAAAGTTAAACTAATAAAAATGAATAAAAATAAAATAAGGTATCTTTGCAGTCCACCACCAAAGAGTACACCGAACACCACTAAAGTGGTGAATGCTGTGGTGACTACGTTTTTCTAGCCATTCAGCAGTGATTATGGAGAACAGTTTTGCTGTTTTGGCTTCTTGAACTGAAGAAATGGTTGTAGATCAGTTAGTTAAGAATTCTTAGATTAATTCTGAGGAAGTCCACATTAACATGGGAAAAAGGCATCTATATTATAACATCAAAGTGTCAACACTTCGAATGTTATAACATTGAACCCAAAACCACGAAAGCTAAAAACCCTGAAGAATGAGAACAGCGATTTTTCCCTGTGAAAAAAAAAATTGCTCCAGTACAAAATACGAAACACACAAACACTACAAACTATTTCTAATGTGGGGGGCTTCGCCCTCCATACCCCCAACATGGGGGGCTGTGCCCCCCACACCCCCTCTACTTACATATATCAACTCTGAGATCGTACCACCATGGAGAAAATAGCAAAGCCATGGAAACGGCCCACCAAATTCTTTCCCTGAGAAAGAATTCAATGTACCGCGGCTTTGATATTGTCAGTCTTTGAGGTTTCCCGGTTCAAATTTGAATGCTTATGAATAAGCAAAAGAGGTGGAAGAGTAACTTCATGGGTTAAAAATTCAATTTCTTGTAAGCTTGTAAAGACTATTACTGAGTTGGAGTGTGTAACAGTCCTGCTTATCGAATATTGCTGCGTGATCCTATAACATTAATACTTTGTTATTGTATACCTAAAATAAATTTAAATATTCTCTGTGATTATTTATCTACAATAATTATGAATTTATATTATAGAAATCCTGTATTGATAGGTGGCTATTCTCCCACTGATTGGCAAATAAATGAAGGAGGAAATAATTGTGAAGGAGAATGTGCTGAGATTTTCAAGTTTCATCATATTACACAAATGATTTTGGAAATGACTCGAGATAGTAATATTCTAGATTTGTTTGCTACAGATAATTCACAATTTTAAATGAAAATCATAAAGAAGGAGAAATATAAACATTATATGATCATTTGTCTTTCTCGTTTAAAACACTTGATAAGGGTAAACCAAGATCATGGACCAAACATTATAATTATGGTTTAATTGATTATTATCAGTTAAAGAATAATTTACTATCTCTGAATTGGGTAGAGATGACAAAGCCAGTTAGTGAGGGTTATGGTAATATAGAACCTCTACTATATAACAGTGTAGCTGGGGAAACTTGCTATAAAAGAGTTGATTCCAAAAATAAATTTCCAGTATGATAGAATTATAACCTCAACAGTTTATATACAAGGAAAAAGAGGGCATCTTCTTTTTAATGTAGATTTTCAATAAGCTTAATAAAATTAAGGTTGAGATATAAGGAACTATAGTTAGGTATAAGACATTAAAAAATAAAATGTGAAAATATCTTGGCAGATGATCACACAAACAAGAAAAACTTTTTATAAATACAAAAATGAAATAGACCAAATGAATTCTATGTTTGTAGATGGTCAATGATTAGTGATCATCAATTAATATTTAAGAAATATTTTACTGGTTATGTATGCACACATATGCATACACAGGTCTGCTTTTCAAACCCAAAATACCACAATGTCGAACTACTAAATGTCGAGATGATAAAGTCAAACTTTCATCATCATGAAAATTTATATTGTTGCAGGTTACTTTAGCAAATCATACTAGACTGAGAACTACTACGTTTAGCAAGGGTAGTTTTCCTTTAAGTGTTTTTACATTCTTCCATAAACAAAAAAAAATCATGATCATTGAGTTCTGTAGTGTAGGTGCAGTCATAAACTTGTATGTATTTAAAAGGTAAACCAGTTCTATTTTTGGTCATTTGCCCTTTTTCTCAAGGTAGTGCAATCTCGGAGTGGGTATATTTAATATGCAAGGGGTGTGTGCAAGGGGGCTTGCTCCCCCCATATGAATGAGGGAAAAGCCAATAACTGTCATGTTTCTATTAGTTGGATAAGACTATTTCACATTTATATTCTTCAGGCCACTGCTACTTTTGTTGACATCGGTTTGTGAGGTTATTGTTTTATAATGTATGCTTATGCTGTGTTATTGAGCATGATTTGATTTGGAGTGTAGAGACATGACTGTATTGTTTAAGGTGCTGTAAACTGATAGAGTTGTAGAGTAAATGTTTGATGTAGTAATTTTCTATATTTTAAAATGTCGATGTTTTGTATGCGTGGTTTTGAAATTGTGGTGTAGTGCATTTTTGATTTTATCATCTCAACATTAAATAGTTTGACACAGTAGTATTTCAGTTTTATAAAACAGATCCGCACACATACACACACACATGCACACACACACACACACACACACACACACACACACATACACACACTATATATATATATATATATATATATATATATATATATATATATATATATATATATGCAGTAAAAAACAGCCGAAGAAGAAATACAATTAATAACTAAAGAAGTTTATAATGAAAAAAATAAATAGGAGGAACAACACAGACTGGAACATGGTGTGCATAGTTTTAGCACTTTCATTCTTTACTGTAGTAGAACTTCTTCTGAAACAATCTACAAACAACAGAGAAAACTAATATAGTCCCTAAACAAGTAATAAAACATAATCAGAATCAAATACATCAATGTGAAACAAGAAATCAGCATAACTATAAAGCAACCAAAAAAATAAAAGGAGGATAGCAGATCATTAGAATAATGACATGTGCATAAACTGTAGCAATTAAAGTCTCCACCTTAAGGCACATTTAATGCTAAGGTTCTCATTAAGTCCCGGTGAATCCTCCAGCATTGAGTTTTAATTGCCACTTAAGTTCTTTAAGTTCTAATAAAGTTTCAGTGTCACCAAAAAACTGATCCAAATGTTTCAGGACAAAACATCTGAAAAAAGAAAATCCAGAGCAAGTTAAACTATGTTTCCCTAATGCATTTGTAATATCCCCTGCACGGATAGCAGCGCAGTGCTCTTTCATTCTGTCTGAGAGCTTTCTGCATGTTTTGCCAATGTAGAAATTATTGCACAAATTACATACAGCTGCATAAATCACAAACTTACTATGGCAGTAAAAAAACTTCTGAAAACGTACTGTAAAGTTACAATGTAAAAAGGTATAAAACTCTCCAGTGTAGATAAATTTGCAGCAAACGCAGTTGTTACAAATATGCATCCCTGCTGGCATATCCGTAAAATCAGTAGGCACTAACAGAAACTGTTCATCATTTCTTTCAAAAAAGGTCCGTAATGTGTTAGTCTTTTTTGCATGTATATTCTGGGGACATACCTAAAGTATTGCAAAGAAGGCTGTCACTAGTGATGATTCTCCAGTTAGAATTTAAAATATGTCTGATCGCATACATGTCCCTACAAATGAGTAAAGGGAAACTCAAAGTGCAATCTGTGTGAGAGCTTTGTCTGGTAGTAGGAGAGAAGCCTGAAAGTAAAATAAGTTTGAATTTAGAATCTCTGGCAGCTTCAGATTCAGTGGAAATGCATGTCAAAAGATGATCAGGGTAATTTTTCTGATGGAACAGATCAATTAAAAACTTAGCTTCAATGCTGAACATATCATTGTCACTTACTAACCTAGACAGGTGAATGAATTGGTCACGCACCACATTTCTCTTCATGTGATGAGTGCTGGCTAGTATAGTTCAAAAAGTTATTCCTGTAGGTGTTTTTTCTGTGTATGGTGGAAGACAACTTCCCTGTAGTTGCCTGTATTGAAATGACTGTGTCTAAAAAACAGACTGAGGAGCCATATCCTGAAATAACAAAAGTAAGGAAGCCTATACTTTCCGTGAGGGAAGCAACAAAATATTTAAGATTATCTTCAGTATAGGCTTCCTTACAATTATTTTATATATAAAGGTTCATAGGTGTGTACTAGGCTAATGGCCCTGGAGCCTTTACAAGCCTAGCCCATAGAAGTGCCCTGCCATCGTGACGCCCAACGTTAGTTCCCAGTGTCTCTATCAAGTAGAGCCACTGGAGTGATCCCCAGGGTGGACTTTCTATTCCTCATCCACTCATCAAGATTTCTCTTGAAGAAGGTAGTGAGGTGCTCTGCTTGACATGTATGGGAAGTCTATTCCAGAGGATGGGCAGTCTCTGGGTTATGAACCTGTCCCTCCAACATGTTCTGTTGATTGTGGTAATGAGGTTGAGGTCTCTGGAGCATGTGGTGTGGAGGGATTGGGATTTCTTTAGATGTAGCATTTCTACCAGAGCTGAGTCAGACATGACTTTGTAAGTCAAGCAGAGATCGCCTCTTAGTAGACGATATGAGACAGGGAGTAGCTGGAGTTTTTTGAGTCTGTCCATGTAGGACATGTGTTTAAGGCCTAGGATCCTCTTCATGAGGTACTTTTGGGGCCTTTGCAGCTGTTGCATGTCTCTAGTGAGGTACATGCCAAATGGGGCATTATAATCGATGACTGGCCTAATGAGAGAAGAGTATAGAGAGATGAATACATTTTTATTCCTGGATGCAAAACCCTTGGTAATGAGATGTGTCACACAGAAGGACTTATTGACCACAGTGGCAATGTGGTGGCCGAAGGAGAGGTTCCTGTCAGCCTGTGTTCCCAGATCTCTTATAACACCTTCAGTGTCCAGTGGGCTCCCATTGATGTGGTAATTAGTGGGAACTCAGTTTTTCCCAAAGGGGATGATGATGCATTTTTTTGGCATTCAACTTAAGGCCATGGTTTCAACACCAGTCATTGGTCTCAGTGAGGCCTTTCTGTAGGATGGCTACATCACTTGGGGAGTTAATAATGGCTCCCAGCTTGCAGTTGTCTGCGAACCTGGTCAGCCAGAGTCCCTCTGTGTTGGCCTGGACTTCTGAGAAGTAGATACCAAACAGGAGAGGACCCAGGACTGATTGCTGTGGGACTCCAGTCGTGACTGGTTGGCAGTCTGACTTGGAGTCCGCTACTTTCACACTGTGGGTTCTATCTGTGAGTCAATTTGCAACCCACCTAGTGATATAGGGGTTGATGCCTCATTTGGTGAGTTTATTTTTGTATATGGATTTACAAAGCAAATTAAATACCACACAGTATGCCAATGATGCTACTCTAATCTGTTCTGCCTCCTCATTTCAAGAACTCCAACTAAAAATGCAATCTTCTCTTCAGGACATTGAAACATACCTCTCTCAACACCAACTCATTCTAAATCCCAACAAAACCAAAATTATATTATTCAATAACAAAAAACTCAAACCTTTCCAGCCCACTCTATCAATCTTCACCACAAACAGAACCAACACAGTACCCACAAACCACACTAAACTTTTAGGTTAGACAACCGCAAATTTGATATTCATGTTGCCCAAACTATCAAAAAAGTCCACATCAAACTAGGAGCATTATACAGGGCCAAACCATTCCCAACCCCCAACACCAGACTAGCCAATGCTCGTACACACCTTCTATCCACCCTTCTGTATGGCTATCTCATATTCAAAACAGTGTAAGAAACTTCTCTGTGTGGAAGATTTTCAGTCCATATATCTCAAGTTAATCATTGTATATTAATCAGATCAGACAATAGTAGTAGAAGTAGCGAACTTAAACTCATCTTAAGTAAAAAATAAATAAATAAATAATAAAAAACATAGAATAGTACAGAATTACTAAGTATTCGAAAGTAATCCAAACAAGGCAGGCAGTCTGTTTCCAGTCGAAAATCCTTTATTAAGTACACAGACAAGCGATCCAAGTAAAACAAAAATAGAGTAATAGTTTCCTCACAAGCTTTCTAAATATATATATATATATATATATATATATATATATATATATACTTTTTTATCAGGCAAGGGAGTGGTTTATTGTGCTGTAAAACAAAGTGTTATTGATACACATGTTAAATTCGCATCCCTTCTCCCATCAGTGTGACATTTGAGCTAGTCCTGCCCTACTTAGTAGCTGTCATAATAATATAACCCTTATGTATTTTAAATAAAATTTATAATGATGTGGTACCTCTTATTCATCCAGATTATTAAGTAGATTATTAAGTCTGTGGTTTGATCCAAGACAATATACTACATGGCTGGAAATCTATCAGCCTTAGTCCATTTGGCAATCAAAAAAAATATATAAATATATACATATACAATTTGCATGTAAAACATCAATTGTAAAAATCATATTCTATTTTCCTAACCTATTGTTAGTAAAGATCGCTTTCATCCTTCTAGACTTCTTCAGGTCTGTGTACAAGAACCCTAAGAACTATCTATAAAAATATTATTGCATAATTAGTTAATATTGTTATTACACATAATTTTGAATAAAGTGGAAAAAAGAGAACCAGAGAAAGAAAAAATAATAAGAAAAAAATATATGATGATGGAAACAAAATATACACTTAAATTAGAACTTATTTAAAATGGCATTTAAAACCAACTGGTAGAATAAAATAAAATAAAATTAGTCATGTAAACAATGTGGCAATTTTCTAAGTTCCAGTACACTTTTAATTGAACAGTAGTAGTTTAGTCCAGGCTTCCTGAAAGAGTTCAGCTTTAATTGCCACATGAGTTCATTTTTGTCCAGAATATTCAGGATGTCTTCTTGAAGATCACCCATGTCTATGTGAAGCAGGAACTGGAACTTAAAACCTGTGTGTCTTTTATGAAGAGAAATGTGTTTGGCTAGTGGATTATTTTACCATCCAGAGCGGATTTCTGACAGATGACAAGAAATCCTACGCTAGAGTTTATTTATAGTCTTGCCCGCATAGAATGCATTGCATTCATTGCACTGTGCCCTGTAAATTACTCTTGTAGTGTTACAGTCACCCCCTGCACTGGTCTTAATGATTTTCTTTAAATAAGGACAATAAAAACTATCACATTGCTGTATAAATATACAAAATGTACAATTAGTTTCACATCTTTTAGTGTTTCTCTCATATGGTCTAGGTTTAAATCAACAAAACTTCTGATGTTCCTGGCCTTCCTATAAACAAAGGATGGGGCTTCATCTAAGATGTTAATCAGAAAAGGGTTTCCTGTAACAATGTCCCAGTTTTCTTCAATAACATTTTTGATACTGTGACAATCCAAAGTGTATGTCAGGATGCAGCTATTTTTGCATTTGTTATTCTCTGTGGAATTTCTTAGCATTCTCCTACTGAGGAGGTTGAGTGAAGGTGCTTCAGTCCTTTTCAGTTCTATAATGGGTTCCAGGATGTTTTTTAAAATCTGACTTTCATAGTCTCTCACTAGAAAATAGTTCTCTAAGTTGTTCAGGTTTCTCAAAAATGGTTCCATCTCTGTGGTAAATCTAGCTAATCTATTGCCCTGGGACTTCATTACATTATACTTGTTTTTTGTAGGATGTAGACTTTTACTGTGGAGTAATAAGTTAACCCTCATTGGTTTTCTGAATAGATCAGTGGTGATTCTGTTATTGTTTTTGTCTTTGGAAATCTGCATATCTAAGAATATATACACATACCCACACACCCACACACACACACCCACACACCCACACACCCACACACACACACACACACACACACACATACATATATGTACTGTGACACCCGTGCCCTGGCCCAGCAATCAAGGAGCCTCAATCCTCACCACTAACACCAGAGAGGGCATCTCATATATGAGGAAAGGATAACAAATACACCCAGTAAAGTGCAATTTTCCTTAAGAGCACACAGAGATCACAGTCAGTTCAGGGCTGGTCGCTCCCTTGCTCTCCAGATCCCCAATAAGACTCCCCACTGGCACAGCCATAGGGTCCAGATCTCTGCCTAGCTGGGCAAGCTAAAATCTCCAGCACCCTCTCTGTCCAACCAGTGCTTTGTATTCCTGCCCAAGTAGCTGGCACACACACTTTGAGATACGTTTATACAACCACACAGACACTCCTGGGGAAGGCTGGCACAGGTACTCCAGCTGTGCCCCTTTTATCCAGACTATCAGTAGTAATTACTGCCACCACCCAGCTAATATTTATCAGCTACTCAAAGGCCCTTAAAAGGGTGTCCAATTATTACTGTGCAATATTATTATCCAATTGGTAGATGTGACTAAACAGTCTCAAGACTTATTAGAGTGACTTGGTACAGAATTCTTATATACATGCAATGTACTCTAGAGCTTAACTTATCTCTATACAACCCAGCCACAGTTAAAAGGTTTTAAAATATTTAATAATAAATAATTAAAACCACAAGACAATACTTTCTACTACACAGTCAATGCTAGTCAAGAGTTCAGAGATCACACAGAAATACTTAAAATAAATCAGTAGTACAGTTCTGACATCACAAAAAACTTTCTAAACTTTCTAATTTCTAGCTACTTCTAGGAGGAAACACAGTTCTAACACACTACTTACATAAAGAGAGCATAAGGCAGGGCTGAGTTGGATGTTCAAGACAAAAATGCTTAATGCCTTCTGGTTCTCTCTGTTTAAATTGAAACTCTAGTTCTGATAAAACATTACAACATTCCACACTTTCCTGGTGTTCCCAGGCTGCCTGAAACTTCATTTACATTCTTTTACACTTAGAGCAATAAAGGACATTCCACATGTAAATTCTGGTCATTAACTTTAGCCTTAAAACAATAGGCAGGAAGCCTTCATCTAGCCCGGCTGGAGCCAAATTGAGATCAAAGGGTCACAATATGCTTTTACTAGGTCAGTAGAGAGCACTGTTGCCACATTTTTGTAACAGCATTTTTTTTTCATTTAAAACAACAAGCCTGTGATTCACATTCATATTTACAAATGATAGAATTGTGTACCAAATTCTATTTGACTAGGCTGGCAGCCTTCACCCATCTCTAGCAGTCTTCACATGTACACACATTCTTATATACATGGACATAGACACACGCATATATACATTCACATACACACATGTATACATACCATACCTCTCAACCTCTTAGCTCAAGAAATGTGGACAAAGCCTGACATAATGGGGAAACAAAGGCCCAAAAATAGGGACATATTTTAAGTATTGTTCTTATAAACTTAGAAAGTTGCTAAAATAACTGGATTTGTCTTAGCTTGCATTTTTCTGAAGGATATGAAGTTTGAAACTCAAATATATGTCATTATTTAGTGACGTCCCAGTGATTTGACAAAAAACACAGATTTTTTGAGGAACAGACCAAAAATATGAGGCAAACATCTGAACATTCTGTGAAAATCTGGACAGTTGAGAGGTATGATATGCACATGTGTATATATACATGCATAAACACAAAAGAGTATATACACATGCGTGTATATACACATGGGCATATATACATGTATATACACACAATTGTTTATGCACATGGGCATATATATGTATACATACACACGTGTATATACATGTATATGCACACATGTATACAAACAGATGCACCTATATACATGTATATACACACATCTCTTGTAAAGTTAAACAAGTGTTCTAAATTAAGGAATCTAAATCAGTTAAAACCTGAACAATGAATACTTTGTTTTGCTAAGGCGTTCTGATCACAATGCTTAATAGCAGCACAATGTTCCTTAATCCTATTGGATAATTTCCTACGTCTTACCTATATAAAAATTATAACAAAAATCACAGTTCCCCAGATATACCATGTTTGCAGGATTACAATTATAATAATCAACCATATTGACAGTGTAATGGTTATGTTTAAAGGTTAAACTAGTACATTGATAGATGCAACCTCTGAACATATCTTTCTTTTGATTAGAAAACATAGAATGATGTAATAAAAAATTGTCATTGTGCTCGAAAACAGATGTTAAAGTCTTGGTCTTTTTATAACAAAAAATGGCACTAACACCTAAAATTTGAGCTAGCTCATGATTACCTTGTATCATGCACCAGCTATTTGTCAAAATGGGCTTAATGTGATACATATCTAAATTAATGGGGAAGGGAAAACTAAGTTTAACATTTTGTCTAGCATTTTTACACTTAATTTCAATCCCAGTTCTCAATATGGGTGAAAATCTTGTCCTTCATAGTTCATTCATTTCTACAGCTAATCTATCCAACAAATGCTTGGGATATTTTCTATCTAAAAAGATTTTTCAAAATTTGACATTCCCTATCAGACAAAGAATCTTTACCAATAATTCTGGAGAAACAAATAACTTGTCCCTTCACAACATTTACCTTCATAAAAATGGATGTTAACTTTTGAATTCTAAAAAGTTGTTCCTAAGCGTCTTTTTATGATAAATATTTGAATGGAACAAAAACCTATCTTTCTCAAAAGAAATCTCAACATCCAAAAAGTGTATTGTAGCACCAATATTGTACACAGAAAATTTTAAAAAATCAATACTGTTAGAAAGTGCTTGTAGAAATAAGTTGAGTTCAGACTCAGTGCCCTGCCAAATAAAGAAAATGTCATTGATGTATCTTTTATATAACCTTGTCATATTAATTAAGTACCCTCCCCAGTCACTTAAGACCAAATTAGCATTGGCAGTGGCCATTTTGGACCCCACAGCTACACCTCTTTGTTGGTGATAGATTTTCCCATTGAAAATAAAAAAAGTTGTTGTCCAAAACAACTTTTATAAGACCACAAATAGCACCAATTTTCTGTTTGTCCATAAAAAGCATACTTAAAAGAAATTCCCTGATAAACTCTAAACTTTCAAAGTGTGGTATGCTGGTTTATAAGGACTCTATATCCAAAGTCACCATAAAACTATCATTAGAAGAAATTTGGCATCTATACAAACTGTTTAAAAATATCCAGTAATCTCTTAAATAAAATTTTGTAGATTGCACAATAGGATTTAATACTGAATCTAAGTCTTGAGAAATATTTTCAGTCTTAGTGTTTCTACAGGAAACAATGAGCCTAAATGACAGATCTGTCAAGTTTTTATGTATCTGGGGGATGCTGAAAAGCTTGTCCAAGCTAGTTGTCTTAACTAATAAGAAATGGTATTCATCACGTTTGATTGTATTACTGTGCAGAAAAGTTAAAATAAAAAAACTGTCAATAATTTGACATTTCTTACACACTTCATGAAACAGTATAAGATGATAAAACAACTGATTATTTAGGGATGATTCTATCTTAATTACATAAGACTTCTCTTCCATAATCACAACCCCGGTGCCCTTATCTGCCTTTGTAATTCTGATCCGATTTTTTAAATCTCAAAGGGCACATGCTTTTGTCCAAAACAAATTATACCATTTATGACAGTTCTTTTGAGATATCAATTCTCTTATTTCATAATCATAAACATTTAAATATACATTCAGAGTGTTTTGTAAAGTAGGATTAAAAGTATTACTTTTCTTTAATACTTTAACATCATGTGAAGGACAGTCAGAAACATTGTTCTAAATATATTTTTCTTAGCAAAATTCTAAAATCAAGTAACACTTTTGTCACATTTGCTCTTTGACAGGAATAAATTTAAAACCTTTCCTTAAAATATTCAGGTGGCTATCAGAAAAAAACTACTGGCAATAAATTAAAAATAGACCAACCAAAAATAGAACAATCAGAAATGACTACAGAACAGTCTAAAGACCGACGATCGAGCAACAGTTCTTGTCCCTGTTCTATCCTTTTTCTCTTGCTTGTCATCTTAGGGCTCCACCCCTCCCTCGAATGCTTCTTCCTTTGATGGATAAAAAAAATCATTGCTGGTGGTCTGGGTAAGGGCCACATTATTAGGGATGATGTTCTTGCCACTTGCCCTTTCTTGATGATTAATGTTGACAGAGTTAGAAAGTGGCGGAAACTCATCAAGAGATGAAGCTGCTTCACAAATAATTGCTGTAGTAATGTTCTGTGGTGTAAAGATGTAAAAGGAATGGAACCATTCCCTTTTAAAATATAAGCTTGCTGGTTACAGTATTACCCAAATGTCCCTATGAAGTTTTTTTGTTTTTCCTATTAGTAATAGTAGTAATGTGTCTGCTAAGTCTAGCAGAAATACCATCCCATAAATGTTTATAAAAATGGAAAGAAGGATGTGCTAAGATGGTAGCATTTAAAGATTAATATCAGTCTTAAGAACTTTAAGTTTATCATGGTTAGCCTTAATAAGTACCTTTAGAATTTGGAGTCCTGTTTCATTATAAATGTGCACCAACTCTTTGTAAGTCTCTGACTCCATCGCAATTCCATTTAGAAATTTGTAACACGGCAAACCAAACAATCTCACTGTGAACAAATCGAGCAACATAAAAATTATCAAACTCAATATTCTTGTAGGATGCTAATAGCCTTTCCAATCTGAAGATCAGTTGCTTATAGTCAGTGTCGGGGCTTGAAGAAAAAAGTACCTGTTTGAACATCAGTGGCATTATAAAAAAATGGATTAGGAACACTTTCAGAAAGTGCTTGTTCCAAAAAATGATCACAGATTGGTAAAGCAATCAGTGTAGCATCCAAATCTGTATTAGTTTGCACAGGACTATATGGTTCAGTTCTAGAAACAGGAAAAGAATTACTGAAACTTTGGAGCAAGATTTGGGCTTTAGCTGCAGTATCCTCCAACAGCTGAAACGTGTTTAGAATCCCGGTAGGCACAATGTTGTAGTCAAGTCCATCAAACTCTGGCTACAAGAGCCAGTTTTAGCTTGTGGTTGTTCACTCTAAATCCAAAGGAAAATAAACAAAATACCAAAAAAAGCCCCGCAAAAAATAAGACAAAATAAACTAGATAAAACCATCAACTTCTTGGCTAAATGGAAGAATGACAATCTGAAGAGATATAGTTAGTGCTTTCATTCTATTTGTCTTTCGTCCCTCTCTAACCTAGATGACAAGTAGGGTATTTCATTTAGATGCTTTAATACATAGAAACACATCAATATGGATAGCAGCATCATAAAACATAAACAAACTGGTTAACAGACAGACCTTACATACATACATACATACATGCTTACATTTCAACAGCTTACTGCAAAATGGCAGTCAGATTTGCACATGTTCAGTATTTATACACTTGTGCAAGCCCTTGGATAGCTTCTTAAAGGTACATATACACACACTGATGTACATCCTCCCTCTTAAAAAGATTGGCCTTGGTAAAAACAACATTAGAGTTAGACATGCATTATTACAGACATTAGAAATAAAATGTTCATGTCTAAGTTGCAATGTATCTGCTACATGGTCTGGAGATACGACCAGATCTCGTAATATAACAATCTGAACTGAATTTAGCAACAGGGACAGTCTTCGGTAAACAATTTGTATTAGGAACACCTGGATTCATCACAGGAAGGGGAATATTCTCTGGAACTTCCTCTGGAATTGGAACACCGGACAACTCACTCTAAGATAAAGAGTCTTTCTCACAGGCTATGTGCTGTGGTATAGGCTCAGACACAGGTATTAAATGCTTCTGATTCCACCTAAAGTCTGCCCCTTGTGATTCTACAATGTATGATTTCAGCTCTGGGCAAATGCGTTTCACGACACCAATCTGATCATAACTTCTAGATGTTTGCATCCTTACCACTTCTCCTTCTTGTAATGGATTGAGCGGTTTGTTGGTTTTATTGTAGTAGGACTTCTGGGTGAAATGCTTTTTCAACAGATTGGTTTCACTGACTTGTTGTTCTTGATACATGGAACCAAAAATCCACTACTGATTGGTAATGTGGTTCTGGTTTGTCTTGACAGAAGTCTCTGAGCAGGTGAACCAAGATGTTTATCATGAGGAACATTTCTGAGATTCAAGAGATGCAAGAAAACAGCACTATTGTCTCATTTTGACTTCTCTAGTAATTGTTTTGCACTTTGAACTTCACGTTCTGCCAAACCATTTGACTGTGTGTACTCTTGGCTACTCATAACATGAGTAAAGTCCTACTCTTCAGCAAATCTTTTAAACTGTTGGCTTGTAAACTGCGTGCCATTGTCAGAAATAACTTTGTGTGGACTATCATGGACTGCAAAACGATGCTTCATCTTAGTAATGACAGTACTGGATGCTAGATTAGGAAGTAAGTCAATCTCAAGCCAGTTGGAATAAAAGTCTACTAACACCAGATAATGCTGACCATTCCACTCGAAAATGGTGGCTACTGTCGACCAAGGTAGTTCAGGAATCTGGTTTAGCTGAAGTGGAACCTTCTGTTGATGTAGCTTTGTACTATTGAACACAGAACAAGATAAAAGTACTCTGTCAATGTCTTGTGACATAGAAGGTCAGAATACTAGACCTCTTGCCCTTCTTTTGGTAGAGTCAGTTCCTGGGTGACCACAATGCAAGACAGTAATCTACTCTTGTTGCAAGAACTTTGGAACAATTACTTTCAGACCTCTCATAATGACACCTTTATCAGAGAAAATTGAATCTCTGTTTGGAAAATAAGGTTAACTTCTTGGGGGAAACTAGATTGCTTTGACAGCCATCCTTGATTGATAAAGTGGTTGAGCCTTTGTAAAACTGGCTCTGTGGCTATGTGATTCCCTCAGCTCATCAAGATATGTGGAAGAAAAAATGATCACTTCAAAATCAAGATTGTCAGTCTCATGCTGTTCAGTGGTGTTTCTGGGTGATCTGGGCAATGTATGAGCAAGATAAACAAGTTTGCCTTTCTTGTAGACAAGAGTGAAATTATACTTTTGCAATCTCAACATCATGTGTTACAATCTGGCTGGAGCTGAATGCATAGGCTTTCTCAAGATGGTGAATAAAGGTTGGTGGTATGTTTTGATCTGGATAGGTCTATCATAAACATATTCATGGAACTTTGAACGTGCAAACATATCTGCCAAAAGCTCTTTCTCATTCTGGGAATACTGCATTTTAGTTTTGGTGAGTTCTTGATGCATAAACAACAGGTTGACCCTCTTGTAGAATGACTGCACCAAGACCAAATTTTGAAGCTTCACATGAAAGGGTTCCTATTATGTTATCAAATTGCTGAAACTTCGAAACTGTAAACATCGAACACAGTTAATCGAAGTTTCAGCAATTCAAGCAAAAAAAAAAAGGTCAACAGTTAAATAACTGTTGTAAGCAGGGGGCAAGCCCACCTGCACCCCCCACACCCCCCGCTCTTTAAATATTCCAACTCCGAGATTGCACTACAGTGCAGTAAAGGGAAATATTCCCTTTCTGCACTATAGTGTGATCTCGGAGTTGGTATATTTAAAGAGCGGGTGGTGCATGGGGGCTTGCCCCCCTGCGTTACAACAGTTGATTTATGTTTCTTGTTTTTATTTTTTTTTTTTACGTATTTAAAATTATGAAACATCGAATATACAAGTTCAATCTTTTAGTGTTTGATGTTTCATGATTTCGATAATGTAATAGGAACCCCAAATGAAAGAGTAACTGGTTCGTGAACATCATAGTATCTGAGAGTTTGTGGGCTAGCAATTCTCTGTTTCAGGTCATCAAATGCTCTTTGGTGTTGCTCTAACCAAGACCAGGATACATCTTTATGTGTCAGCGCTTAGTGGTGCTGATAGTTGACTCAAGTCTGGAATGAATTTGTCTAGGTTGTTAACCATGCCAAGAAAACATTGCAGGACCTGAACATTCTGTGGAGCTGGCATCACGAGAATGGCTGTTTGCTTAGAAGGCTCTGGTCATAGGCCTGATGACCAACTTAAGTAACCTCTTGTAGCCTGAATTTGCATTTCTGTGGATTGAACTTAAGATTCACTTGATGGGCCCTTCCAAGAGCTTTTCTGAAGTTTCTGTTATGCTCAGCTTCACCATTACCTCCTACTAGTATGTCATCTACTATAATAGCACAAGGACACCCAGAAAAAAGTTGCTCTATTGCATGCTGAGTTTACTTGCAGAATTTATCCCTAATGGCATTCTCAAAAATCTATACCTGCCAAACGGAGTACTGAACTTAGTGAGCAATGATGATTTCTTGTCAAGCTGAATTTGCCAAAATGAACTCTTTGCATCTAAGACAGAAAAAACAGTGGCATTTGGCATAAAAGATGCAACTTCTTCGACTGTGCACATTGGATGATGAGGTCTTGTTGGTGTTTTTTTCAAATCTCATGGATCAATACATATTCTGATGTCATCTGAGCTTTTCTTATCAGCTACCACCATGGAAGATACCCATTTAGTTGGAGTAGCAAAACCAACTGGACAAATCATACCTTGTAGCACCATTTTATCTAGCTTAGCTTTGACTTTGCCCTGCATGGCTACTGGAACTTTTCAAGCTGGCCTGATAACTGGACTGACATCTAGATCTTGCTTCATGGAGAAGACACCCGGAAGCTTCCCTAGTTTATCTTCAAAAAGATCAGCATATTTAGAAAAAGGGTACTGGGTGAAATTACAGCAGTGGTCTTTCAAGCTAACATGGTGGACTTCCTTGTTAAATGAAAGCAGTTCCGTTTTCAAACTATCTCTGAACCCTAATTGTGTCTGGACATGCCTCTTGATCACATAAAATAACAAGTCATAGCCTCTCCCAGCAGAGTAACATGAAAGCACTACTGAGCCTGCAGTTTGAATTTCTTTACCTCCATAAGCAACAAGCTTCATGCACTTTGCCAAATCAAGTCTTTCATCATGACACACTCTAGAAAATCTTTCTGCTGACATAACGTTGCACTTGGAACCTGTGTCCACCTTGAGTTCTGTGAGTTTGCCATTTATCTTAATGGTACAAAATACTTCATTATTTCCCCTTACATCTACTGCATTGACTGTTTCATAAAGCACTGACACACCATCAACATAAAGAGTAGGGTTGCAGCTTCCTAACTGATCAACTCATTTCTTAAAATGTTCCCTTTTAATAAAAGAATGTGGGGCTTTTGATTTATAAAAACTTTTGAAATTATTCCATTTATTGCATTTGTGGCATTGTTGACCAAAAGCTAAACATTTCCCCTTTTAGATTCATGATTTACACCACATTTATGACATTTGTCAATGAAACTGGGTTGAGGCCCATGCTTTGAGCTTGCTGACTCACTCTTATCCTTCACTGAGAATGTGCAAACTCTGGAATTTGCTGGAAAGCTCTGGGTTTACCAGTGGGTGCTGCAGAGGCTACAGTTGCTGCCATGTGCCTGGGCCTGTTTCATTTAACCAAATGCTTCATACTATCAACATGAGTTATTTCACTGTACCTTCTAGAACTGTTATCATTTGTAAGCATATTTGTGTGCTTCTCTGTGACCTCATATATCTGACAAATCTCAATGGCCCTATTCAAAGTTAAATCACTGTCATGAAGCAAAATCTTTCTCACAGCATCATCTTTAATACAACACACTAGTCTGTCCTTTATCATCTCATCCCTTAAATCACCAAATCTGCACATTTTAGCCTTGTTTCTCAAGTCAGTTATATATGCTGCAAAACTTTCACCAGGCTTTTGATCCCTTGTGTAAAATAAGTGAATTTTCATTGTAACATTTGTCTGCGGGTTACACATTTCTCTAAATTTAAGTTTTAAGCACTCAGGGTCCTCCCTTGACTCAGTCTGTACAACAATACGATGGTTTTCACCCTCTCCTGCATAGACAGCAGATGCATACACAAATGAACGCTCCCTTTCAATAGTTTCTGACCCAGCTAAATTAAGTAGAATAAATGTCTTTGTAATGTCATCTTTATCAGAAAATGCAGCCTGTATGAAAATGTTGTTCTTTTGCTCAGACACTATCCAGTTCTCTGCAGTATTATTGTCAAAACACAAGTGCACTGGATTTTCGACATCTGTCTGCCATGCCCACAAAGTATGTGTTTGTGCATACACTGAAAATATGATCCTTGTAATTATGTATGAACAAATGTTTCTATGAGCTTGTAATGACATTCAAATATAAAATAAACTCTTCAAAATACTGTACATTGAGAAATATGCCCTGTAATGGCTGTATCTTGTGAAATAACTTTACTGTAATACTGCACAAACATGCAAACACTTTATGTATTTCTGATAACACAGATATCGTTAATTAATATAAAAATATGTGCTTAGTGAAAGTGCAGCCATTTCCTCTTCTTTTATTTGTTTTATGCAATTCAGACTTTATTTCAAACAATTTCAGTAGTAGTTTGAAAATTTTTATCAATATCGGGCATATTGGTTTATTCAAATATTGTTTAGAGTGTTCTGTATGCCTCATTTCATATTTTGCAAATAAGAAATAGTTTTGAGCAAATATTAATATCTGAAATTTGTTTCTAACCTGGTTTGTGAATTATGCATGCAGTAGGGATGATTCACTGCTTTATATTCCTCCGGGGCCAACCGGGAGCCTCTTGGACTTAAGTGGGAGAAACTTGTAGAATGTTGTGTGTGTATGTGTTGTATCTTTAAGAAGCTTTTCAAGGTCTGCACATGCATATAATTAGCAAGCATGTGCTAGCTTCAGTGCCATTTTGAGAGTGCAGCCAGAGAGTGAGCGTGTATGTGTATAAACCAAGTTTGCTTATAAGTTTATCTAAGTTAAAGTCATTAAGCCTGTCCTGATGTGTTTGTACATAATAAAGCTGCTAGAACAGAACCCACAAAGACTCATCTATTTTATCCTGACTGGATGAGTGACATGGTCTTAGAACTAGGATTCCAAAGACTGCTTTTCAGAACTATGAGGTGCAGAGATAACAGTGAAGGTAAACTAAAAAACGAGCATGAAAAAGGGCCGGAAATGAACCAAAGGTAATAAAAACTTGCACAAACAATTTATTTTAAAAAAGATAAAGTGGAACATTACAAGAGTGCAAACTGCATTATTAAACAAGCGATAGGCACAAAAGGTTTATTAAATAAACAAAATGTTTAAAATTAAGATATCTCATAAAATAATTATCAAAAAAGCACATAAGGGGTTTGGAATTACCGCAGAATTGCAAAATGAGCATGTTTAAAGCAAAATGGGCATGTTTAGAGTAAAATGAGCACAAGAAAAG
This sequence comes from Protopterus annectens, assembly GCF_019279795.1. Taxonomy (NCBI): domain Eukaryota; kingdom Metazoa; phylum Chordata; order Ceratodontiformes; family Protopteridae; genus Protopterus; species Protopterus annectens. The sequence goes on from NC_056748.1 coordinate 16,936,472, forward strand.
TATAATAGGCATAGACAAAGATGAAACGAGCAAAATGAATATAATAAGGGCAAAAAGGCACATTAAGCTAAAAAACTAAATAAATAAACCAAGGCGGCAGCATGTATTTTGGCAAATTACTGTGTTTTGGCATAACTACTATTTCACATTGTATTCAAGGCATAAATAGAGTTATTCAAAGTATCTCAAAGTGTGTAAAAGTGCTTACAATGTGTGCTTATTACTGTGCTTTTATTCCACGGAGTTTATTTGTGTGCAAAGTACAACTATTTCATGAAATACAGTCAAGATACAGCCATTTTGAAAAGTTTATTGTGCTGGATGTGTCTATTCGCGAAGGGCCACTATTGCAGAGTGTTTCTTGCATTATAAAAAGTTATTTAGCAAAGTACAGCCATTATGGGAAAGTTTCAGTGTGCTGTGTACTGTTTAGTCACACAGTGCAGTTATTTTGAAATGTTTCTTACACAAAGAGCAGATTTCTTGCAGTACAGTGATTTCAAGAGTACTACAGTACCCAAGAGACTTATTTTGCAAAGTTTAGTTATTCAGAGGCTTGTTGTGCTATTGGGCATAGTTACAAGTACTGGCATAAATTTCTGGCATATGTATATATGAGCGTGTTTGTGCATACTTGCAAAAGCCTTCACTGGTATATGTTAATATGGCAGATGGATTTCAAAAACTGTCACCATTGATATTTGATCAGAATATTGCAGAGAATTAAAGAATATTTGAGCAAGAGTACAATATTTTTATACAATCAGCTTATTCTGACAAAGATATATGCACCAGAGCATTCATTTTGCTAAACCTAGCTGGGTCAGAGGCCGTGGAAAGACAGCATTCATTTGTGTATGCACCAGCAGTACATGAGGGAGAAGGTGAAAACCGTCATATTGCTGTACAGGCTGAATCAAGGGAAGACCCCCAAGTGTTTGAAGCACAATTTCAAGGAAATGTGTAACCCCCCAAACAAATATTACATTAGAGAGATTAAAAACCAGGAGAAACTTTTGCAGCTTACATTATTGACCTGAGAAACAAAGCTAAAATTTGTCAGTTTGGTGACTTAAAAAATGAGTTGCTAAAGGACAGACTTGTGTGTGGTATTAATAGTGCTGCAGTGAGAAAGATTTTGCTTTGTGACAGTGATTTGACGCTGAGCAAAGCTAATGAGATTTGTCAAATCCATGAAGTTATAGAAAGGCACACAAGTATGCTTGCAAGTGATAAGAGCATGGTTTCAGCAGGCTCCAGAGCAAATGCAGACAGCATGCAACACATGGCTAGCAGAAGCAGGCCTAAGCACATGGCAGCTGCAACCCCTATGGGTTTACCTGGGAAGTTCCATAGTTTTCCAGCAAGTTCTAAGAAAAGGACATGCTCAGTGCAGTACAAGGGTGAATCAGCAAAACCAAGGTGACCAACTGTCCCAGTTTTTCCAGAACAGTCCCGGTTTGGAAGTCTCTGTCCCAGAATCCCAAACATTGTCTTTGGGACACAGAAATATCCCAGTTTAGACCACTCAGTCTGAATGATGACCTGGCTTCCCAGCGTGGTCAGTCCCCCTGCTTTCCCATCCTGAGCATCTCTGGGGACTTTGCGATTTTTTGGGGATGCCATTGGGTGTGGAGTAAGGTTGGATGCCTTTGCCCTGGCAGGAGCCTTCCAGGCCCTGCTGCCATCCATCGGTCAGTCCCTCAAGAACTTCCATCATGGGGGGGCTCTGCCTGACCCCACTCACCGAGGCAGATGCTCTCCAGGCCCCACACCCATCTGCCTGGTGCTCCCTTACTGACTTCTGTCAGGGCCGACCCCTACAGGCCTCCCCTTCGACCTGGCCAAAAGACCTTCACAGGCTGTGCCCCCCCATGTTGTGGGACTCTGCCACCTTCATGTTTCCTGCAGGCTGCAAAATCATGCCAGATCGCTCATGCCCTCAGACCCTCCCAGGGGAGATTCCCTCCAATCCTGTCCACACTTCCAGAACCCCCCTCAGCCACAGAGGGGGCAGATCTGCTCTCATGAAGGCTTCAGAATCCTCCTGTTTTCTCATGCAGAGCGGCTCTGGGGACTTTGAGATTTTTCAAGGATGTTGTCAGTTATGGGGTGAAGTTGGATGCCTTCACTTCTGCAGGAGCTCTCCAGGCCCCTCTGCCATCCACCCTGGTGCTTCCTCTAGGACTTTTATCATGGGGGGGCTGTGCCTGACCCTGCTCACCCAGGGAAGAGCTCTCCAGGCCCCACTGCTGCCCACCCCACTGCTCCCTTAAGGACTTCCAATGTGGGGAGCTCTGCCTAACCCACTCCTCACCAAAGCAGGAGCTTGTCCAACCCTGCCACTATCTGCCCGTCTCCTCCTCCTCCTTCCAGACTTCCATCCCAGAGGCGGCATTGTCCATATTCCCTCACCCAGGCAGAAGCTGTCCTGTCCCAGTCACTTTCCACCTCTCTCTCCCTTCCAAACTTCCATCGGGATGGACCCCCTCCGGGCTTCCACTTTTACCCAGGAGAGAGAGCTCTTTTCCAGTGTTACATATCTCCTAACTGCTGCCAAATCATGCAGTGGTTGCATGCTCTTGGAGCCTCTCAGGGGATCTTCCCAGCCTCATGAAACTATGGTGGGCCATGAAGCCTCAGACAGTCCCTCATCCAGACTTCTGTGACACCGGTTCTCCCCTTTGCCTTGCACCTAGGGCATCTAAACTCACAAGGGAGATGGCCTTGATCCCCTCATCTCTGTGTTTTTGCGGCACACCTCAGTTTCTCTCCCCTACAGTGCAAGGTGCCGATGAATGTGCATTGCTTCAAGCTTTCTGGCATGTATCCTCTTGTTTTCTGGGCAATGCCATTCACAAAATGGCATCCCCACAGTACTGGGTAAAGGACAGGAGGCCAACATGCCAGCCCGGGTGCGAGATGACATGGTGGCCCTATCTCCACTCCCATGGAGGTGGGAGAATGGGATTGCAGACCTGGCTTCCCAGGATGGCCCTCAAGGGTCCCAGTTTAGGTCCTGTAACAAAATAGTCACATTGAGCAAAACCCAAATGCAGCTTTACTGCTAACTGTCACAATTGGGGTGCAAATCATGAGTCAAAGCATTTGGTCAGCAATGCCACAAGTGTAAAAAATTTAACCATTTTCAAAGGTTTTCCAAATCAAGTAAACCTCACACAATTATAAAGAACAGTCACTCAAAAAGTAAATTAATCATACAGAGAGCTGCAATTCTACTTTCTGTGTAGATGGTGTATCAGTAATTGATGAAAAGGTTGATGCAGTAAATTTGCTAAAGTGTTTTGTACTGTCCAGAACACTGGCTTAAAGTGTAATGCTATGTCAGCAGACACATTTGCTAAGGTGAGAACTGATGAACAACTCAATGTGTCTAGTAGTGCAAAACCTGTTGCTTATGGAGGTGAAGAAGTTCAAACTGAAGGCTCAGTAGTGCTTTCATGTTATTTGGCTAGGAACTCTAACAGCTTGTTATTCTATGTAGTTTGAATACCTGTGCAGTCATTATTGGGTCTCAGAGACAGTATGAGAATGAATTTGCCTTCTTTTACCAAAGAAGTTCATCATATAAGCACATATCCTAGCTCCAATTTTACTGAACCTATTTTTTCAGAGTATGCTGATGTTTTCAATGACAAGTTGGACAAATTTCCAGTTGTGTATTCTATGAGGTTAGACCCAGAGGTCAGTCCAGTGGTCAGACCAGCAAGAAAAATTCCAGTAGCTATGCTGGATAAAGTTAAAGCTCAGTTGGATAAAATGGTGCAGAAAGGTGTAATTTGTCCAGTTACAGAACCAACTGAATAGTAGCAGCCCACAAAAAAGGCTCAGATGAAATCAGAATATGTATTGATCCAAGAGAGTTGAACAAAGCATTAAAGAGACCACATCATCCAATGCGTACAGTTGAGGAAGTCACAGCCCTAATACCAAATGCCACTGTTTTTTTTTTTTGTCTTGGATGCAAAAAATTCATTTTGGCAAGTGATGCTTGATCGCAAATCCTCATTACTGACTAATTTCAGTACCCCATTTAGCAAATACAGATTCCTCAGGATGCCATTTGGAATAAGTTCTGCAAGGGAAGTCTTTCAGCATGCAGTGGAGCAAATTTTTTTCAGGTTATCCTTGTGCCATAATAGTAGATGATTTGTTGATTGGAGGCAATAGTGAAGCAGAGCATGACAGAAACCTTAAGAAAATTCTAGACAGAGCACGTGAAGTGAACTCAAAGCTCAATCCTCTGAAGTACAAATTCAGACTATCAGAAGTTAAATATGTAGGTCATTTATTCACTAGCACTGGCTTGCGACCAGACCCATCCAGGCAAGCAGCCATTCTTGAGATGCCCCAAATAATGTTCAGGCTCGGCAACATTTTCGTGATAAAGTCAACTATTTAGACAAGTTTATACCAGACTTCAGTGAGTTAACAGAACCTTTGTGAGAGCCGATGCTCAAAAATGTTATATGGTCATGGTTGAAACTGCACCAGAAAACATTTGAAGATCTCAAGCAGAACATTGCCACCCCACCTACATTAAGATACTATGATGTCAATAAACCAGCAAGTCTTTCCTATGATGCTTCAAAATTTGGTCTTGTTGCAGTTATTCCTCAGGAGGGCAGACAAGTAGCCTATACATCTAGAACTCATACCCAAACTGAAATGCAATATTCTCAAATTGAGAAAGAACTTTTGGCAATAGTATTGGCATGTTCAAAGTTTCATGATTATATCTGTGGTCAAGCTATTCAGATTGAAACTGGTCACCAACTTCTAGTCACTATTCTAAAGAAGCCTATGCATTCAGATCCATCAAGATTACAAAGAAGGATGCTCAAATTGCAGAAGTACAACTTCACAATGGTCTATACAAAAGGCAAACATCTTTATCTGGCTGATACCTTATCTAGATCACCCAGAAACACAATGGAGTAGCTTCATGCAGAGAATTTTGACTTTGATGTCACGGAAGGGCATAACTTTTCTACCACAAGCCTTGATGAGCTGAGAGATCATACAAAAGACTGATCCTATTTTGCAAAAGCTCAACCACTATATTAATGTTAGATGGTTGTCAAAGCAATCTAGTGTACCACCTGAAGTGCAAACCTATTTTCCTTACAGAGATGAAATGTTGATGGAAGATGGCATTATTTTCAAAGGTCCTAGAATTGTTGTTCCTGTTTCCTTACAACATGAATATATCCACATTTTGCATTGTGGTCACCCAGGTTCCGAATCTACCAAAAAAAGGGCAAGAGAACTAGTAGTTTGGGCTTCTATAGTAAAAGACATTGATAAAGTACTTTCTTCTTGTTCAGTATGCAATAACACTAAACCACATTTGCAAAAATAACTACTTCAGCTAAATCAAGTCCCTGAACTACCATGGTCAACATTACCCACTGATATATTCAAGTGGAACAATCAGTATTACTTAGTACTGGTAGACTCTTATTCAAACTGGTTTGAGACTGATTTACTACCTAACCTAACGACCACTTCTGTTATCACCAAGTTGAAACGTCATTTTTCAGTCCATTGCAGTCCACAGAAAGTTATTTCTGACAATGGTACCCAATTTACCAGTGAGTTGTTTCAGAAATTTGCAAAAGAATGGGACTTTGTACAACTTACTAGTAGTCCAGAATACCCACAGTCAAATGGACTAGCTGAACGTGCAGTACAGAGTGCAAAGCAATTACCTGAGAGGTCAAAGTGTGATAATAACGATGTCTTTTTGAATTTACTTAATCTCAGAAACATTCCCCATGATGATATAATTGGCTCACTTGCTCAGAGACTTCTGTCTAGGCAAACCAGAACAACATTGCTTATTAGTTCCAGTTTGTTGAGGTCTAAAGCTAAGAACAACAGGACAATTAGATACCAGTTATTCAGAAAGCATTCTTTCCAGAAATCTAGTTATGATAAATTGAGCAAATGTCTTCATCCATTCAAAGAAGGAGAGATAGTGAAGATACAAACGGTGAAAGGTTTCGACTGGATTGGTCAAGTAACAGGTATGTGTACCGAGCCAAGATCCTACTTCACAGAATCTGATGGTGTGGAGTACAGGAGAAATCACAGACATCTTCTTCCTGTAACAAAAAGCATTGTTCCTGCGATACAGACTCTAGATCTCAGAGCAATCCAGACAATGTTCCTGTTGCAGAACATGTCAACTTCTCCTTCCATTCCTGATGATGTTCCTGATGTCCCCAAAGTTAAACATTCAGCAGAGTCAGTCCCAGATGCTAGACCTAATTCTAATTTCTATGTCACACGATTTGGTTGTATTTCCAGACCTAGTGTGAAACAGAGCAACCTGGATGGAATTGTTTATATGTATTTAGTTCTATATAACTGCATGATAAAAAAATTATTTGTACTGATTGCATGTCAATTAATGTCATTAATATTGCATGACTGATTTCTAAAAAGGGGAGGACATAGAATAGTGTATGTGTGTTGTATCTTTAAGAAGTGTTTCAGTGTTGGCACGTGCATATAAATAGCAAGCGCATGCTAGCTTTAGTGCCATTTTGAGAGTGCAGCTAGAGAGTGAGCATGTATGAGTGTAGTAGCTAGTTTGTAAGTCTATCTACATTAAAGTCATTAAGCCTCAGTCCTGATGTGTTTGTACATAATAAAGCTGCTTGAACAGAACCCACAAAGACTCATCTATTTTATCCTGACTGGACACGTGACAAAACTGGAACTCTTTCTGGCAGTGAATCATTTTGGCCATTCTTCTTCTAACCTCATTTCCCTTTAGACATACTGCGACTGACACCATGTTGCTCATCACTTTCTAACCTAGATGACAAGTAGGGTATTTCGTTTATATGCTTTAATACATAGAAACACATCAAGATGGATAACAGCGTCATAAAATATAAACAAACTGGTTAACAGACAGACCTTACATACATACATGCTTACATCAGAACAGCTTACTACAAAGTGGCAGTCAGACTTACACATGCTTAGTATTTATACACTTGTGCAACCCCTTGGATAGCTCTTTAAAGGTACTTACACACATTGATGTACATCCTCCCTCTTAAAAAGATTGCCCTTGGTAAAAACATTAGAATTAGACATGTATTATCGTAGACATTAGAAACAAACAGAAGTTTCATGTCCATGTTGCCGTGTATCTATTATATGGTCTGGAGGTATGACCAGATCTCATAACATAACAGTCTGAACTGAATTTATCAACAGCGACAGTCTTCAGTGAACAATTTCTATCAGGAACTTCTGGATTTGTCAAAGGAATGTGAATATTCTCTGGAACTTCCTTTGGAAGTGGAACACTAGACAACTCACTCTGAGGTAAAGAGTCTTTTCCATAGGCTATGTGCTGTAGTATAGGCTTGGACACTGGTCTGAAATGTTTCCAGTTCTGCCTAAACTCTGCTCCTTGTGATTCCACAATGTAGACTCTCAGCTCTGGGCAAATACTCTTCACGACACCAATCTGATCATAACCCTTTGCATCCTTAACACTTCTCCTTCTTGTAATGGATTGAGCAATTTGCTGGTCTTATCATAGTAGGACTTCTGGGTTAAACGCTTCTTTAACAGATTGGTTTTCACTGACCTGTTGTTCTTGATACATGGAACCAGCAGTTCACTACTGATAGGTAATGTGGTCCTGGTTTGTCTTGACAGAAGTATCTGAGTAGGTGAACCAAGATGTTTATCATGAGGAACGTTTCTGAGATTCAAGGGATTCATGAAAACATCACTATTATCTCATTTTGACTTTTCTAGTAACTGTTTTGCACTTTGAACTGCACGTTCTGTCAAACCATTTGACTGTGGGTACATTGGGTTACTTGTGACATGAATAAAGTCCTACACTTCAGCAAATCTTTTAAACTGTTGTCTTGTAAACTGCATACCATTGTCAGAAATTACTTTGTGTGGACTACCATTGACTGCAAATTAATACTCCATCTTAGTAATGACAGTACTGGATGCTAGATTAGGAAGTAGTTGATCTCGAGCCAATTGGAGTAAGAGTCTACTAACACCAAATAATGCTGACCATTCCACTCAAAAATGTTGGTGGATACTGTCGACCAAGGTAGTTCAGGAATCTGGTTTATCTGAAGTGGTTCTTTATGTTGATGTGGCTTTGTACTATTAAACACGGATCAAGATAAAAGTGCTCTCTCAATGTATTGTAACATAGAAGGCCAAAATACTAGACCTCTCATCCTTCTTTTGGTACAGTCAGTTCTTGAGTGACCACGATGCAAGATATTTATGTACTGTTGTTGCAAGGACTTTGGAACAATTACTTTCGAACCTCTCATAATGGTACCTTTGTCAGACAAAAATCTCACCTCTGTTTGGAAAATAGGGTTGCACTTCCTGAGGTAAACTAGATTGCTTTGACGGCCATTCTTGATTGATAAAGTGGTTAAGCATTTGTAAAACTGGATCTGTGGCTGTGTAATCCCTCAGCTCATCAACATGCATGGAAGAAAATCAAGGTTCTCAGTCTCATGCTGTTCACTGGTGTTTCTGGGTGATCTGGACAATGTATCAGCAAGATAAACATGTTTGCCTTTTTTGTAGACAAGAGTGAAATTATACTTTTGCAATCTCAACATCATGTGTTGCAATCTGGCTGGGACTGAATGCATAGGCTTTCTCAAGATGGTGACTAAAGGTTGGGGGTGGTATGCTTCGATCTGGATAGGTCTATCATAAACATAATCATGGAACTTCGAACATGTAAACACAATTGCCAAAAGCTCTTTCTTGATCTGGACATACTGCATTTTAGTATGGGTAAGAGTTCTCAATACATAAACAACAGGTTTACCCTCTTGTAGAATGACTGCACCAAGACCAAATTTTGAAGCATCACATGAAAGAGTAACTGTTTTGTGAACATCATAACATCTGAGAGTTGGTGGACTAACAATTCTCTGTTTCAGGACATCAAATGCTCTTTGGTGTTGCTCCAACCAAGACCAAGATACATCCTCATGTGTCATCTCTCTTAGTGGGGTTGATAGTTGGCTCAAGTCTGGAATGAACTTGCCTAGCTATTTGATCATGCCAAAAAAACATTGCAGGGCTTGAACACTGTGTGGAGCTGGCATCTCAAGAATGGCTGTTTGCTTAGAAGGGTTTGGTCGTAGCCCTGAACTAGTAAATAAATGACCAACATAAGTAACCTCTTGTAGCCTGAATTTGCATTTCTGTGGATTGAGCTTAAAATTCACTTCCAAGAACTTTTCTGAGGTTTCTGTCATGCACAGCTTCGCCATTACCTCCTACTAGTATGTTATCTAGTATAATAGCACAAGGATACCCAGAAAAAAGTTGCTCCATTGCACGTTGAAAGACTTTACTTGCAGAATTTATCCCAAATGGCATTCTCAAAAATCTATACCTGCCGAACAGAGTACTGAATGTAGTAAGCAATGATGATTTCTTGTCAAGCTGAATTTGCCAAAGTGAACTTTTTGCATCTAAGACAGAAAAAAACAGTGGCATTTGACATCAGAGCTGCAACGTCTTTGACTGTGAGCATTGAATGATGAGGTCTTTTTAGTGCTTTGCTCAAATCTCATGGATCAATACATATTCTGATGTCATATGAGCTTTTCTTATGAGCTACCACCATGGACGATACCCATTCAATTGGAGTAGCAGAGCCAACTGGACAAATCACACCTTGTCACAACATTTTATCTAGCTTGGCTTTGACTTTGTCCTACATGGCTACTGGAACTTTTCGATCTGGCCTGATAACTGTACTGTCATTTTCATCTAACTTCATGAAGTACACAACTGGAAGCTTCCCTAGTTTGTCTTCAAAAAGATCAGCATATTTAGAAAAAAATGTATTGGACAAAATTACAGCAGTGGTCTTTCAAGCTAACATGGTCGACTTCCTTGTTAAATGAAAGTGGTCCCATTTTCAAACTGTCTCTATGCCCTAATACTGACTGGACTTGCCTCTTGATTACATAATATAATAAGTCATAGCTTCTCCCAGCAGAGTAACATGAAAGCACTACTGAGCCGTCAGTGTGAATTTCTTTAATTCCATGAGCAACAAGCTTCACACACTTTGCCAAATCAAGCCTTTCATCATGACACGCTCTAGCAAATGTTTTATATATATATATATATATATATATATATATATATATACATACACACACACACACGCACACACACACACACACACACACACACACACACACACACACACACACACACACACACACACATATAAAACATTGCACTTGGAACCTGTGTCAACCTTGAGCTCTGTGGTTTTGCCATTTATCCGAATAGTACAAAATACTTCATTCTTTGCCCTTAAATCTACTGCACAGACTGTTCCATAAAGCACTAACGCATGATCAACACAAAGAGTACAGTTGCAGCTTTCTAATTCATCAACTCGTTTCTTAAAATGTTCTCTTTTAATAAAGGAATGTTGGCCTTTTGATTTACAAAACCTTTGAAATTATTCAATTTATTGCATTTGTGGCATTGTTGACCAAAAGCTAAACATTTCTCCCTTTTAGATTCATGATTTACACCACAGTTACACAGTTGGCAATGAAACTGGGTTGGGGCCCATACTTTGAGTTTGCTGACTCACTGTCATGCTTCACTGAGACTGTGTAAACTCAGCAATTTACTGGAAAGCTCTGGGGTTTACCAGTGGGTACTGCAGGGGCTACAGTTGCTGCCATGTGTTTCTGTTCTGGCCTGTTTCTTTTAACCACATGCAGCATATTATCAACATGAGCTTTGTCACTGTGCCTTCTAGAGCTGTTCTCATTTGTAAGCATATTTGTGAGCTTCTCTGTGAGGTCGAATATCTGAAAAATCTCAATGATCTTATTCAAAGTTAAATCACTGTCATGAAGCAAACTCTTTCTCTCAGCATCATCTTTAATACCACACACTAGAGTGTCCTTTATCAACTCATCCCTTAAATCACCAAATCTGCATGTTTTAGCCTTGTTCCTCAAGTCATTTATATATGCTGCAAAAGTTTCACCAGGCTTTTGATCCCTTGTGTAAAATAAGTGCCTTTCCATTGTAACATTTGTCTGGGGGTTACACATTTCTCTAAATTTAAGTTTTAAGCACTTAGGGTCCTCTCTTGATTCACCCTGTACAACAATATGATGGTTTTCCCCCTCTCCTGCATAGACAGCAGGTGCATACACAAATGAACACTCCCTTTCAATAGCTTTTGACCCAGCTGAATTAAGTAGAATAAATGATTTTGTACTGTCATCTTTATCAGAAAATGCAGCATGTATGAAAATGTCGTACTTTTGCACAGACACTCTCCAGTTATCTGCAATATTATTGTCAAACACAAGTGCACTGGGTATTCGAAATCTATCTGCCATGCCCACAAAGTATGTGTTTTTGCATACACTGAAAATATGACCCTTATAATTATGTACGAACAAACTGTTCTGTGAGCTTGTAATAACATTCAAATGCAAAATAAACTCTTTGAAATACTGTACTTTGTGAAATATGCTCTGCAATGGCTGTAGCTCGTGAAATAACTTTACTGTAATACTGCACAAACATGCAAACACTTTATACACTTCTGATAACTCGGATATCTTTAATTAATATGAAAAATGCATTCTTAGTGAAAGTGCAGCCATTTCCTCTTATTTTATTAGTTTTATACAATTTGGGCTTTATTTCAAATCTTTTCAGTAGTAATTTGAATATTGTTATCAACATCGGACATATCAGTTTATTCAAATATTGTTTAGAGTGTTCTGTATGCCTCATTTCATATTTTGCGAATAAGAAATACTTTTGAGCAAGTTTTAATATCAGAAATTTATTTATGACCTGCTTTGCAAATTATGCATGCAGTAGGGATGATTCACTGCTTTATATTCCTCCAGGGCCAACCAGGTGCCTCTTGGACTTAAGTGTAAGAAACATATAGAATATTGTGTGTGTGTGTTGTATCTTTAAGAAGCTTTTCAAGGTCGGCACATGCATATAAATAGCAAGCATGTGCTAGCTTCAGTGCCATTTTGAGAGTGCAGCCAGAGAGTGAATATATATATGTGTGTGTAATAGCTAGTTTGTTTATAAGTCTATCTAAGTTAGAGTCATTAAGACTCAATCCTGATGTGTTTGTACATAATAAAGCTGCTAGAACAGAACTCACAAAGACTCGTCTATTTTATCCTGACTGGAAGAGTGACATGGTGTCAGAACCGTGATTCCAGTGACTGCTTTTCAAATCTACAAGGTGCAAAGATAACAGTGAAGGTAAACTAAGAGAAACGAGCATGAAAAAGGGCCAGAAACAAACCAAAGATAATAAAAACGTGCACAAACAATTTATTTTATAAAAAAGATAAAACAGAGCATTACAAGGGCACATAAACAAGCAGGAGGCAGAAAAAGTTTATTAAATAAACAAAATGTTTAAAATTAAGATATTTGATAAACGATTATCAGAAAAGTGCATAAGAGGTTTGGAATCACCTCAAAATTGCAAAACAAGCACGTTGAAAGCAAAATGGGCATGTTTAGAGTAAAACAAGCACACAAAAAGTATAATGGGCATGGAAAAAGATTAAATGAGCAAAACGAATATAATAAGGGCAAAAGGGGCAAATTAACCAAAAAATAAATAAATAAACCAAGGCGACTGCATGTTTTTTGACAAAGTACTGTGTTTTGGCATAACTACTATTTCACATTGTATTCAAGGCATAAATAGAGTTATTAAAAATATCTCAAAGTGTGTAAAAGTGCTTACAGTCTGTGCTTATTACTGTGCTTTTATTCTGAAGAGTTTATTATAGGTTCATAGGTTGGTACTGGGCTATCTGCCCAAAGGCATATATTAGCCCAGCCACGTTGTGCGGTATTCACCTCCCCTTTAGTAGTTCCCTAGACCCTTGTACTAGCAGCTAGTACCCTTGGCCCCTATCTAGTAGTGCTGTTGGTGTGATCCCCGGTGTGAACTTTCTGTTACCCATCCAGTCATCAAGGTTCTTCTTGAAGAGTGATAGTGAGGGGCTCTGTCTTATGTAGATCGGGACCCTGTTCCATAGTAAGGGAAGTCTCTGCAAAGGGAATCTATCTCTCCAGCATGTTCTATTCATTGTTGTGTTGAGGTTTATATCCCTAGAGTGTGTAGCTCGAGTAGATTTGATTTTGCTAAGATGGAGCATGTTCAACAATTCTGGGTTGGACATGGCTCTGTACATTAGACAGATATCGCCTCTGAGAAGGCAGTATGCAACAGAGAACAGTTTTAGCTTTTTCAATCGTGCTGCATAGGGCAACTGTTTGAGGCCAGTAATCCTCTTGGTTAGGTACCTCTGTGGTCTCTCCAGCTGCTGGAGATGTCTAGCCAGGTACATTCCAATTGGTGCATTGTACTCAATAATGGGTCTAATGAGGGAAGAGTAGAGGGGCACCATTACATCCTTAGATCTTGATGCAAACTCTTTCGTGATCAGATGGGTCACATAGAAAGATTTTCTAACCACTTTGGCAACATGGCTATCAAAGGAAAGCTGACTATCTACTTGGGTCAAATAAGTACTACACCAGTCAAACCCAACAATTGCCAGTCAATAAATGCAATATAACTGGTGAAAAATGAGTGTCCGGTTCCAAGGAAAGAGACAGAAAATACCAAAACTATCGTTTATTAGTACATCAGGTTAAGCGCTTTCATCTATCCTCCATAGACTTCTTCAGAACACCATTTCTCAAACTAACAGCCTTTAAATAGTACTAATTAATTCAAATTATCCAATCATGTGATACACCAATTTGATCTCATGATCTACTTGGGTCCCTAGATCCCTTATTTCTTCTTCAGATTTCAGGGGATTACCTCCTATGTTGTAGTTTGCTGGTGCTCTGTTTTTTCCAAAGGGGATTACTACGCATTTTTTTGCATTTAGCTTGAGACCATGGCTTTGACACCATGCATCAGTCTTATTTAGGCCCTTCTGGAGGATCTCCATGTCGGCCGGAGACTCTATTATAGCACCCAGTTTGCAGTCATCCGCAAACTTAGTCAGCCACAGCCCTTCCATGCTTGCCTGTACTTCTGAGAAGTATATGCCAAACAGGAGGGGCCCCAGGACAGAGCCCTGAGGCACACCGCTCACTACTGGTCTGGATTCGGACATAGATCCCACTACTCTTACTTTATGGGATCTGTCTGAGAGCCAGTTTGCGATCCATCTTGTGACGTAAGGGTTTATGCCCAGGCTGGTGAGCTTATCAATAATACCTGAATGGGGAATGGTGTCAAATGCTTTAGCAAGGTCAAGGTAAGCTGTTTGTACCTCCTTTCCCTTATCTATAGCCTGAGTAACTGTCTCAAAGAAATCCACCAGGTTCAGGAGGCATGATCTGCCCTTGACGGCGAACTGTGTGGGGTCCAGCAACTGGAGGTTCCCAATCTCTCCATTTATGAGTTCCATAATGATTCGCTCCATAGCCTTACAGAACAGACTCATCAGGCTTATTGGTCGGTAGTTCCCAGGGTCAGTTGTGGCCCCACCCTTGCGTAGCGGGACCACCGTTGCCGTGCGTCATTCTATGGGCACATATCCTGTGGAGAGGCTGAGACTGAACAGGGTATTAAGATGCGGGGTTAATTCCTTTTGGAGCTCGCGTATGACACAGCCCGGGACACCATCTGGTCCCATGGAGGCAGTGTTTTTAGCTTTAGATAGAGCCTTGTTAACCAACGTATCAGTAATAATTGGACTTACACAATCGCCTGGAATGGTAATAGGCCCTGTAGGTAGTGGGGGGGGGGATTTGCACTGAACCTGTCAGCCAAGATGTTGGCAATGTCAGAAGGGTCAGTGTATTTTGTTCCATTTTGTACTAGCTCAGAACAGACCTGAGCATTGCCATTTAGGTTTTTGATGTAGCCATAGAAGGCCTTATGGTTATCCTTGGCATCCTTGGCAACTTTCTTTTCAAAATTAGCTTTAGTTAACTTGATGAGGGCCCTCAATTTCTTACTAATACTGATCAGGGATGATTTTTCTACTTGAGATTTGGCCTTTTTTTGTATAAGTGTCCTCCTTTTATTGTAAAGTTTTGTTTATTTATTTGTGAGCAAAGTGCAACTATTTCATGAAGTACAGTCAAAATACAGCCATTATGAAAAGTTTCTTGTACTGGGTGTGTCTATTCGCAAAGGGCCACCATTACAGAGTGTTTCTTGCACTGTAAAGAGTTATTTAGCAAAGTACAGCCATTATGGGAAAGTTTTGGTGTGCTGTGTACTGTTTATTCATAAAGTCCAGTTACTTTGAAAAGTTTCTTGCTCTGAGCGTCTTCTGCCCAGTTTATTCGCACAGTGGTTATTCTGAAATGTTTCTTACACTAAGAGGTGATTTCTTGCCATACAGTGATTTCAAGTGTACTACAGTGCCTGAGAGACTTATTTCACAAAGTTCAGTTATTCAGAGGCTTGTTGTGCTATTGGGCGTAGTTACAAGTACTGGCATAAATTTCTGGCATATGTATATATGAACGTGTTTGTGCATACTTGCAAAAGCCTTCACTGGTATATGTTAATATGGCAGATGGATTTCAAAAACTGTCACCACTGGTGTTTGATCAGAATATTGTAGAGAATTGTAGAATATTTGAGCAAGAGTATGATATTTTTATACAAGTAACTTATTCTGACAAAGATGCATGCACCAGGGCATTCATTTTGCTAAACCTAGCTGGGTCAGTATGCACCAGCAGTACATGACAGAAAAGGTGAAAACCGTCATATTGTTGTACATGCTGGATAAAAGGAAGACCCCAAGTGTTTGTAGCACAAGTCCAGGGAAATGTGTAACCCCCAGGCAAATATTTCATTAGAGAGGCATTTGTTTTATACAAGAGATCAAAAACCAGGAGAAACCTTTGCAGCTTACATTACTGACCTGAGAAACAAAGCTAAAATGTGTCGGCTTGGTAACTTGAAAGATGAGTTGATAAAGGACAGACTTGTGTGTGGTATTAATAGTACTGCAGTGAGAAAGATTTTGCTTTGTGACAATGATTTTACGCTGAGCAAAGCTATTGAGATTTCTCAAATCCATGAAGTTACAAAAAGGCACACAAGCATACTTGCAAGTGATAAGAGCTTGTTTGAGCAGGATCCAGAGCAAATGCAGACAGCATGCAACACATAGCTAGCAGAAGCAGGCTTAAGCACATGGCAGCTGCAAACCCTACAGGTTTACCTGGGAAGTCCCATAGTTTTCCAGCAAGTTCTAAGAAAAGGACATGCTCAGTGCAGTACAAGGGTGCAGCTTTACTGTTAACTGTCGCAATTGTGGTGCCAATCATGAGTCTAAGCATTTGGTCAGCAATGCCATAAGTTTAAAAAATGGAACCATTTTCAAAAGTTTTGCAAATCATGTAAACCTTACACGTGCAAGGGAGTGGCGATGAGTTCCTCGGCCTCACCAGCATATGCGAACACTGTCATGGCCTTCTGGGAATCTACAATTCTTATTGAAATTAAATATATAGTATAATTTTTTATGCTAGATTTGTAGATGATTTGATTTTCATAATGGAGGGTGATGAAAGTTTGGCTGAACAATTCATGAAAGACCTTAATATTAGGTCAGGATTTTTGCAATTTGTTAAAGGTTACAGTGGAAGTAAAGTTAACTTTCTTGATGTTTGTTTAGAGTGGAATGAAACAACCAAGTTATTTGATAGTAAAATACATAGAAAGGAAACCTTTACTAATGGATACCTACGTTATAAGAGCAACCATCCTTCTTTTATTAAGAAGAATATCCCAAAGGGACAATATATACGGGTTTATCGTATGACAACCTCTTTTGTACAATTACAAGAAGAATTTGACAGGATTACTTATGTGTTTTTGGAGAGGGGATATGATAAGGAATATCTTGATGCCCTTAAGCAGGACATTTTGGAAAAGAAAGAAATTCTATACCCTCCTGTATTAAAAGTCCCTTTTGTTAGTAACAGAATGAGGGCATCTAATAATAATGCAGTTAGTACTGTCTGTAATTTAGACATGACTGTAGATGGTAGTATTAGGGAGATCATTCAGAAAAATTGGAAAATTTTGGAAGGCAACACTGATTTAAATGATGTGTTGGGACGCAAACCAAGTTTTATTTACAGAAATAACAACAATCTTAAAAATTGTTGGAAAAAAGTTCTAAGGGGATATGTTGATCAAAAGTGAGCCAGAAAGTTGGGATGTTCAAGTGTGGGCAATGTAATTTTTGTAGATATATATATCTGAAGGACCATACATAATGTTACCTCACATTAAATGTACCTTTGGTGTTCCAGATTATTTAACATGCAAAACCAAGGGAGTGGTTTATATTGGACTGTGTAGTGGGTGCGAAGCATTCTACATAGGGATGACTACATGCACTTTAATGGAGCATATGAGAGAACATTATTACAGTATAAAGAAAAACGATGTTAATACTGCACTATGCAAGCATACTGAGGAGTGTAATAAATACAATAAATTGTTATTTTCAATATTAGATGTTGTTAAATCTGACCCCAAAGGGGGGGATTTTAAAAATTACTTGGAGCAGAGAGTAACTCTTTGGCAGGTTAAGTTAGGAGCTGACAAAAAAAAACTGGCTTAAATGAAGCCATTAATATTGAATGCTTTCTGAAATATAAAAAGTTATGGAAGCCGCAGTGGTGCAGTGGTAGTGTTGTTGCCTCACAGCAAGAGGTTCTCCCAATCAATTCTCGGCTGGAGCGTCTTCTGTGTGGAGTCTGTATGTCCTCCCCGTGGTTGAGTGGCATTCAAAAGACATGCATAGAATGGGTGTGCCTTCGCTGAAGGTTGGGCATCAAGGTGGCACTTCGGCACCTGTAAAAAAAATCTACTGCCAATCATTAGTGGACCAGAGTTCCACTGTGGCGACCCCTAACCAGGAAAAGCCGAAAGGAGAACAAAAGGTTAAAAAAGTTTAAATGAATTGGTTTATTAAACTCATGTAGTTTTATGTATATTGGTTAGTAGTTAACATGTATATTTTACATTCAATTTTATATATACAGTGTTTTTATAAGAAACAGGGAATATGTCTTTAACTTGCTGATATTTTAATTGGGATTAATTATGTATTAATTAATTGGTTTTAATGAGTTTTTTGTAAAGTATTTAAGCTGAATATTAGTGGTTCAACAGTTTTTCTGAAGAAGTCTTTTTTAGATGAAAGCTTTGAATAAAGTCTTTTATATGCTAACATTTTCCACTTTCCAGTCTTTATTGACCATCAGAAACCTTTGCTGCTTGGTTATTGGTGTGAATTTGGCATTGGTTCTATGGTTTTCCTATTTTAAACCTCACACAGTTATAAAGAACAGTCACTCAGAAAAGCAAGTTAGTCATATAGACAGCTGCAATTCTACTTTCTGTTGAGATGGTGTATCAGTAATTGGTGAAAAGGTTGATGTAGTAAATTTGCTGAAGTGTTTTGCACTGTCTAGAACAATGGTAAATCTACCAAGATTAAAGGAGACACTGGCTCAAAGTGTAATGTTATGTCAGCAGACACATTTGCTAAGGTGAGAAAACTGATGAACAACTCAATGTGGCTAGTAGTGCGAAACTTGTTGCTTATGGCGGTGAAGAAGTTCAAACCAAAGGCTCAGTAGTGCTTTCATGTTACTTGGCTAGGAACTGTTACAGCTTGTTATTCTATGTAGTTCGAAGACCTGTGCAGTCATTATTGGGTCTCAGAGACAGTTTCAGAATGAATTTGCTTTCTTTACCAAAGAAGTTCATCATATAAGCATGCATCCTAGTTCCAATTGTACTGAAGCTATTTTCTCAGAGTATGTTGATGTTTTTGATGACAAGATGTGCAAACTTCCAGTTGTGTATTCTATGAAGTTAGACACAGAGGTCAGTTCAGTAGTTAGACCAGAAAGAAAATTTCCAATAGCTATTAAAGCTCAGTTGGATAAAATGGTGCATCAAGGTGTAATTTGTCCGGTTACAGAACCACCTGAATGGGTGTCATCCATGGTAGCAGCCCACTAAAAAGGCTCAGATGAAATCAGAATATGTATTGACCCAAGAGATTTGAATAAAGCATTAAAGAAACTGCATCATCCAATGCGTACAGTCAAGGAAGTTGCAGCCCTAATACCAAATGCCACTGTTTTTTCTGTCTTGGATACAAAAAGTTAATTTTGGCAAGTGATGCTTGATTGCAAATCCTCATTACTGACTACTTTCAGTACCCCATTTGGCAAATACAGGTTCTTCAGGATGTCATTTAAAATAAATTCTACAAGTGAAGTCTTTCAGTGTGCAGTGGAGCAAATTTTTTTCAGGTTATCCTGTAGATGATTTATAGGTTGGAGGCAATGGTAAAGCAGAGCATGACTGAAACCTTAAAAAAAGTTCTAGACAGAGCACGTGAAGTGAGCTCAAAGCTCAATTCTCTGAAGTACAAATTCAGACTACCAGAAGTTACATATGTAGGTTATTTATTCACTAGTACTGACTTTCAACCAGACCCATCCAGCCAAGCAGCCATTCTTGAGATGCCAGCACCAAATAAAGTTCAGGCTCTACAACATTTTCTTGATATGGTCACAACTATTTAGGCAAGTTTATACCAGACGTCAGTGAGTTGACAGCACCTTTGTGAGAGCTGATGCTCAAAAATGTTTTATAGTCTTGGTTGGAACAGCAAGAAGGTATTTCAAGACCTCAAGCAGAAAATTGCCACCCCACCTACATTAAGATATTATGATGTCAATACACCAGTAACTCTTTCCTGGGATGCTTCAAAATTTGGTCTTGATGTAGTTAATCTTCAAGAGGGTAGACCAGTAGCCTTTACATCTAGAGCTCTTACCCAAACTGAAATGTGATATGCTCAAATTGTGAAAGAACTTTTGGCAATAGTATTTGCACGTTCAAAGTTTCATGATTATATCCATAGTCGAGCTATTCAGATTGAAACTGATTATAAACCTCTAGTCACTATTTTAAAGAAGCCTATGCATTCAGCTCCAGCAAGATTACAAAAAATGATGCGCAAATTGCAGAGGTACAACTTCAAAATGGTCTATACAAAAGGCAAATCTGGTTGATACCTTATCTAGATTTCCCAGAAACACAACATAACAGCTTCATGTAGAGAATTTTGACTTTGACATCATGGATGTGTGTAATTTTTCTACCACAAGACCTGATGAGCTGAGAGATCATACAAAGACTGATCCTATTTTGCAAAAGCGCAACCACTACATTAATGTTAGATGGCCATCAGAGCAATCTAGTGTACCACCTGAAGTGCAAACCTATTTTCCTTACAGAAATGAGATGTTGACAGAAGATGGCATTATTTTTAAAGGTCCTAAAATTGTTGGTCCTGCTTCCTTACAATGTGAATATATCCAGGTTTTGCATCGTGCTCACCCAGATTCTGAATCTACCAAAAGAAGGGCAAGAGAACTAGTAGTTTGGCCTTATCTAGTAAAATACATTGATAAAGTACTTTATTCTTGTTCAGTATACAGTAGTACTAAACCACATTTGCAAAAAGAACCACTTCAGCTAAGTCAAGCTCCTGAACTACCTTGGGCAGCAGTAGCCACTGATATATTAGAGTGGAAAAATCAGCAGTACTTAGTGTTGGTAGACTCTTATTCAAACTGGTTTGGGACTGATTTACTACCCAACCTAACGTTAACTGCTGTTATCACCAAGTTGAAGCATCATTTCTCAGGCCATGGTAGTCCACACAAAATTATTTCTGACAATGGTACCCAATTTACCAGTCAGTTGTTTCAGAAATTTGCAAAAGAATGGGACTTTGTACATGTTACTAGTAGTCCAGAATATCCACAGTCAGACGGACTAGCTGAACGTGCAGTACAGAGTGCAAAGCAATTACTTGAGAGGTCAAAGTGTGATAATATCAATGTCTTTTTGAATCTACTTAATCTCAGAAGCATTCCCCGTGACGATATACTTGGCTCGCCTGCTCAGAGACTACTGTCTATGAAAACCAGAACAACATTGTCTATTAGTTCCAGTTTATTGAGGCCTAAAGCTAAGAACAACAGGACAATTATAGCCCAGTTATTCAGAAAGCATTATTTCCAGAGGTCCAGTTATGATAAATTGAGCAATCTTTTTCATCCATTCAAAGAAGGAGAGATATTGAGAATACAATCGAAGAAAGGTTTCAGCCGGATTGGTCAAGTAACAGGTATGTGTACCAAGCCAAGATCCTACTTCGCAGAATCTGAGGGTGTGGAGTAAAGGAGAAATTGCAGATATCTTCTTCCTGTACCAGAATCGATATCGCAGCATTGTTCCTGTGATACAGACTCTAGATCTCAGAGCAATCCAGATAATGTTCCTGTTGCAGAACACGTTTTAACTTCTCCTTCCATTCCTGATGATGTTTCTAATGTCCCCAAAGTTGAACATTCAGCAGAGACAGTCCCAGTTGCTAGACCTAATTCTAATTTCTATGTCACATGATTTGTTCATATTTCCGGACCTAGTGTGAAATACACAGCAACTTGGACATAATTGTTTATATGCATTTAGTTCTGCATAATTGCATGACAAAGAATTATTTGTATTGATTGCATGTCAATTAATGTCATCAATATTGCATGATTGATTTCTCAGAAAGGGGGGATATAGAATAGTGTGTGTATGTTGTATCTTTAAGAAGAGTTTCAAGGTCGGTACATGCATATAAATAGCAAGCATGTGCTAGCTTCAGTGCCATTTTGATAGTGCAGCCAGAGAGTGAGCATGTATGAGTGTAATAGCTAGTCTGTTTATAAGTTTATCTAAGTTAAAGGTCATTAAGCCTCAGTCCTGATATGTTTGTACATAATAAAGATGACTGAACAGAACCCACAAAGACTTATCTATTTTATCTTGACTGGACGAGTGACAAAACTGGAGCTCTTTATGGCAAAGAATAATTTTGGCCATTCTTCTTCTAACCTTATGTCTCTTTAGACATGCCGCTTCTGACACCATGTTGCTCATCCCTCTCTAACATAGATGACAAGCAGGCTATTTCGTTTATATACTTTAATACACAGAAACACATCAAGATGGCTAGCATCATCATAAAATATAAACAAACTGGTTAACAGACAGACCTTACGTACATACATGCTTACATCTTAACTCCTTACTACTACATAGCAGTCAGACTTGCAAGTGCTCTGTATTTATACACTTGTGAAATCCCTTGGATACCTTCTTAAAGGTACATACACACATATTGATCTACACTATTTACTGCATGAACTTCATCAGAAATATTAATCTAAAAAATGCCTTATATACAAATATATAAATTCAAACAGCCAATGAAAAAAGTCTGCCTAAAAGTTTAAAACAAACTGACATCACTTCCTAACGATATCATCTTAGTGCACACCTAATATTTAAATTATCAATAAAACCTCGAAGGATGTCAGCATTTGATAATAATTGCTACCTGAGTTCATGGACTTCAAAGAAGGTGTCAACATCTCCTATAAAGTTAACCACATGTTCTAAAATGAGGAATCTAAAACATTTAAAACCCGAACAATGAATGCTATGTTTTGCTAAGGCATTATTCTAATTGCTATTCTTAATAGCAGCACAATGCTCTTTAACCCTATTGGATAATTCCTACTTGTCTTACCTATGTACAAATTAAAACAAAAATCACAAAACCCCAACTATACTATATTTGCAGTATTACAATTATAATAATCAAAGAATCAAGAAAGGAGCGGTCGGGTGGATCAAAAATTACTTCACATACAATAATCCACCTTGGTAACCTCTATAAGCCTGAATAAATGTTCCGTTAATTGCAAATCAAATGATTTTATTCAAAAATTAAAAACAGAATAAAAAACGGCTGAACACAGCCTGTGACACACTAACAGTTCCAATGAGGTAAAACCTTACAGTCAGATGAATTCAGTCTGCAAGTAAAAGCAGTGGTGTGAAAGTTTTAATTGACAGGAGTGCTGTTAGCTCAGAGTAGCTGCTCCCAATGTTCAGTAGCTGCAACTGAAGCTAAAAACTTTGCAAATGCACATCCCAGTCGACCACACACCCCTCAAGTGTCCAAAATACATTAAAAATAACAGCAAAGTAGCAGCAAATTGTGGTAATCAAATCAAACCAAAAAAATAGTTCCAAATAGTCACTGTTGCACCTCGTGAGTGTGATTGCCAAAAATAGCAGCACCAAACAACTCCAAGGAACCAATTCCCAATGGTAGAAAAAGCAGCTGAATATAAGAAGTCAAACAATTCCAAGGAACAGTTCCCAGTAATCACAGTTGAACTCGTGGGTATAATAATATGATTTGATTACCATAATTTGCTGCTACTTTGCTGTTATTTTTAATGTAATTTGGACACTTGAGGGGTGTACGGTCGATTGGGATGTGCATTTGCTAAGTTTTTAGCTTCAGTTGCAGCTACAGAACAGCAGCTACTCTAAGCTAACAGCACTCCGGTCAATTAAGACTTTCACACCACTGCTTTTACTTGCGGACTGAATTCATCTGACTGTAAGGTTTTACCTCATTGGAACTGTTAGTGTGGCACAGGCTGTGTTCAGCTGTTTTTTATTCTGTTTTTAATTTTTGAATAAAATCATTCGATTTACAATTAACGGAACATTTATTCAGGCTTATAGAGGTTACCAAGGTGGATTATTGTGTTTGAATTATAATAATCAACCATAATGACAGTGCAGTAGTTATGTTTAAATGTAAAACTAGCACATTGATAGATGTATTTACATGCAACACAATTGCCACATCTAAACATACCTTTCTTTTGATTAGAAAACATAGGATGATGTAATAAAAAATGTCATTGAGCTCAAAAACAGATTTTAAAGTCTTGTTTTTTTATAACAAAAACTGGGGCTAACACTTAAAATATGAAATAGGTCACGATTACCTTGTATAATGCACTAGTTCTTGGTCAAAATGGACTTAATGTGATACATATCTAAGCTAATGGGGTGGGGAAAACTAAGTTTAAAATCTTGGCTAGCATTTTTACACTTAATTTCAAACCCATCTTATATATGTGTGTGTGTGTGTGTATATATATATATATATATTAAGGTCAAACATATCTACATGAGTCACAGGAGATGCTGTGGAGAACAATCAGTGAAATAATCGAATGAAAAAGTGGTACCACATTTTGCACTAATAAGATGTTCTTAAAATGTTGGATTAAGACAGTATGAGTTTATCTATAATATCTTGTCTTGGTTTGTGACTAACTGTAGTCTGGTAAGAGAAGTTTTTATTTGAATTTATATTTTATTTTTTACCACTATTTTTCACTGTTTGTAGGAAGGATGGGAGAGCTTGCAGACAAGAAGATTTACTTTGATTTATATTTTGTTGCTTTACCTTTAATTTTCACTGTTTGTTTTTAGAAAGGGATAGGTTTTAGACAGGCAAATTCTAGCCATCCCAAAGTTTCAAGTCAGCTATAAATTCACACAAACTGCAGGAAGGACAATCCAGAGGTTATATGAAACAATCGTATGTTGGTTTTTAATTTATTGATGTTTACTGATGAAAAAGGGTGCGACTGCATGTGATGTAAAGGCATTCCATCTTCTGTGTGACTTTCACAACTTATATGGTCAGAGCAACAAATTTACTGTACTTAAATTTAATATTTAGCTGTATATTGTTTGTGTGATTTTCTCATGGAAATTGATTTAAATTCTCTTTGAATTCTGCGGTAACTGATTTTGACTATTCTTTTCTTTTAGAATTCTTTATTCATTTGCAGATATATATGAATTTCTTAAATGAGTATGCCATTAATGATTTGCTGAAGCATGAGTATCTTATGCAGTGCACTAAAAGCTATGCATATTTAAAGGCAGCACCTGATAACACTGGCAATCAGTGTTCCTCATGTCAAAAGTCGGATGAGTTACTTAGCATTATTAGTACTAAATCTAGACATGCTGATGATGATTGCACTTTTGCAATTGGTACAGCTTGGGGAACTGTTACGTATATTAATGACTGGACAGATCAGATAAACATTGTTAGGCAAAGAGCAAATAGAACACATTTAGGAAGGGAAGTATGTATTGTCTGTAAAGATGACTAAACTCCTACTGAACAAGACAATACCTCTGACAACTTTGGAATTCTCATACAAGTATTCAGCAATCTGAGGATGCCGAGTATACAAAAAAAATGAAAGAAAGCAAGAAGGTCACAACAAATAAGGAAAAAAAGAAACCAATCAATGTCTGTAAAGCAAAGAAAATACATACTAAAATGATATACCTTTGTTCCGTAACACACAGCTTACAGGAAGTGAAAACATGTTTCTATCAGAAAATGGAAGAAACGACAGAAAAAACAGGCAAGGGTCAGGTGAAAAGGAAGCAATTTAAGAACATTACTGTAAGAAAAAAAGAGGTGAAATACAGAGGTTGACAACATGGCTCAAGCTGTGAATGTACAAAGTCAGCTGTAGAGAATGGCATACTTGAAAATGTAATAACCAATGAAACCAGTGGGACTAACAAGACTGATGGTGATGAAGATCATTTCTTTGTAACGATTTATAGAGCAGATATTACAGAATTATATGAATTGGTGCAAATCTGATAGATCTCCTGACTGTGAGCAGAGTTGGAATCTATTCCAGACTGATTTGCAACTTAATTTGCACTGTGCTGTATGTATACATTTGCTTATTATTTATACAGTTGCTGTATTGTTTCTGTCCTTTGTTGTCTCCACTGTGTTTTTTTTTCTCAGGGTAGCTCAGAAGCTAGTTTCAGGTAGGGGGTTGTTGAGCCAGCCCACCTGCTAGATGTTAGTCATTGCCTGATGTGTTTTTTCTCTGTTGTATTTCCAGTACAGACTGCATTTCTGTGAATTGGTGCAAAGCTGATAGATCTCCTGGCTGTGAGCAGAGTTGGAATCTATTCCAAACTGATAAGTACACTTTTTGCAACTTAATTTACACTGTGCTGTATTTATACATTTGCTTTTTTTTTTAAACAGTTGCTGTATTGCTTCTGTCCTTTGTTGTCTCCACTGTGTTTTTTTTCTCAGGGTAGCTCAGAAGTCAGTTTCAGGTAGGGGGTTGTTGAGCCAGCCCACCTCCTAGCTGTTAGTCATTGCTTGAGGTGTATGTTCTCTGTTGTAATTCCAGTACAGACTGCATTTCTGTGAATTGGTGCAAAGCTGATAGATCTCCTGGCTGTGAGCAGAGTTAGAATCTATTCCAAACTGATAAGTACACTTTTTGCAACTTAATTTGCACTGTGCTGTATTTATACATTTGCTTATTAGTTATACTGATGATGTACTGCCACCCACCTCCCTGTTGGTATCTTGTTCTTATACTTGTTGACTTTGCAATTGCCCGCCCCTACTGTAAATTTCATCTGGAACACTCCCCACACTCTAGTGTCATTAGCTCATTTTACCTATTACAGAGAGAACATTTGAGAAGGTCAACCCACTTAGTTTGTTAAGCTTGAATTATCTTTTGCTCCTCCTTTCTCCCTTTCCACTTTACTAAAAACAAAAACTTTGCTTGAATCTCCCTGTGTTCTGAGTGTGCTTCTCAGCTGATAAGTATATTTTTGGCACTTTTTAACTGTTCAGAGTTGAATAAAACAACAACTGAATTCAGTTCAGAATACATTTTGAATAAATTGCATTTATTTAAACTGTATTTGCTTTAATACTGCTACACACTCAAGTGTGCTAACTTGCACTGCACTTGAATTGTTTATAGTGCTATTTTAGCTGCTTTTCCTGTTTAAAAAAAAACAAAAAAAAAAAATTCTCAGCCTGTTTCCTACCTTTCCTGTAACTAGTGTAGTCCAGATTCAGATTTGCTGTATCCAGGACTGTATGTAAGCTTCTGAGCCCTTCAAGCCTTTCTGTGTTGGAGGGAAGCCTTCTAGCTTATCAGTGGGAGTGGTAAGCACTAGGTAGCTTATCTACCACAAGAGGAGTGGTTTCTGGCCCAGGAATTGTAGTTTATTGGCTGTTTGGGCAGTTTTTCCATCTCCTTCAACTTCTGGTTTAAAAGCCCACATTTGCACCTGTTTCCCACCTTTCCTGAAACTAGTCTAGTCCGGATACAGATTTGCTGCAGCCAGGACTGTTTGTAAGCTTCTGAGCCCCCCAAGCCTTTCTGTGTTGGAAGGAGCCCTGCTAGCTTATCAGTGGGAGTGGTAAGCACTAGGTAACCTATCTACTACATAAGGAGTGGTTTCTGGCTCAGAAATTGTAGTTATTGGCCATTTGGGCAATTTTTCTATCTCTCTCAACTTTCTGATTTAAAAGCCCGCATTTGCACTTGTTTCTTTCCTGTAACTAGTCTAGTCCAGATACAGATTCTTAGTTTTAGCACTTGAATTTGCTTACTTGTGCTCAGCACTTGTTCAGAACGTGTTGTAAGCAATAAATAAGCTATAAATTACTACAACACTCAACCTTCATCATTACCTAGAGGAAAACAGTTTTTGTACTTACTTTCCTCACTTGCTTAGAGAAAAACAGCTCTTGTACTCACTTTCCTCACTTATCTAGAGGAAAATAGTTTTTTATTCAGGCATGTAAAGGGTCAGCTCCCAGTGTTCTCTCCTGTCTATCTGATGAATCTAGGCATCTTGGGGCAATGTAGCAATTGCCTCATGTACACAGACAACCCTCTCCTCCTGCCACCCAACACTACAACCTGTGAGAGATGCAGTTATCTAGCCAAACTAGAGGTAAAGCTCTCCAACCAAGACTGCATTTTAACGTCAAGAGGAGAAGGTAAACACTTGCACTACACCACACTCATCACATAGTCCCACTAAATCTACACAACCAAAATCCACACATAGAAATACAAAAACATTCGTGGAGGCTCTCAATCTGCTCAAGCAACAGAGACCTCCAAAGCAGAAATGCAAGTGACCTCCACCCCCAACACAACCCAAATGACACATAGGCCACAGACTCCGTGTGCCACTCGACCACAGCCCATAAGGCAAAACAACATACCCAGCACACTAGTCATATGTGACTCTATAGTCAGGCACAATGATGTCCCACTCACCAGGCTAAACAAGGAGAAGGTTACTGTCAGCTGACTGTCGGGTGCCAGGATCTGCCACATAACCCACACACTCAGGTCACTCCACAACAAATACAAATATGACTCTATCATTGTCCTTGTTGGTGTGAACGACTTGAGACATACCTCCCTGAACTACATGAAAAGAGACATGGAAGAGCTCTCTGATCTTGTAGCCCAGGCAGGTATGACCGTAGCCCTGAGCAGCATTCTGCCATCACCCAGAATGATACAGCATTACAAGGACAAAATGACTGACTTCAACAATTGGCTAAGTTTCTGGTCTCATTCTTAAAATGGAGAACATCGATATCTGTGCAGTGACTGAGACCTGGTTCAAGGCTCAAGAGAGCACCCCTGCACTACCAGGCTATAACTCATACCACAGAATGGCATTAAATATACTGATCCGAAGGATATTGCCAATATCCTGGCAGATCGATTCAGTGCCAACTTCACCCCCCTCTCACCCCCTAAATGGCCCATCTCAGTACCGGACGATTGCCACATTCCAGTAATAACGGCCACACAGGTACAAAATGCACTCTCTAAAGCCAAGAATACAGCATCCATGGGACCAGATGACATCCCGGGCTGTGTACTACATGAACTACAATATGAACTGGCACCTCACCTAAGTGTCACGTTTAATCATAGCCTCACCTCAGGTTTCGTGCCCACTGAGTGGCACAGAGCTACAGTTATCCCAATCCACAAGGGGGGATCCACCTCGGATCCCAGAAACTATCATCCCATCAGTCTGACAAGCCTTATCTGCAAGGCCATGGAGCGTATTATCATTGAACTTATAAACAAAGACATTGGCAACCTTCAAACACTGGACCCCACCCAGTTTGGGTTTGTGAAGGGCCGATCTTGTCTCCTGAACCTGATTGACTTCTTTGAATCAGTCTCCAGAGCCATGGACAAGGGTAAGGTGGTCCACACAGCCTATCTAGACCTTGCCAAGGCCTTTGACACCATCCCCCACTCTGGAATCATAGATAAACTTACTAAGTTGGGCATTAATCCCTATGTCACCCAATGCATTGCTAAATGGCTTACTGATAGAATCCACACTGTAAAAGTAGCCGACTTCAAATCCAGCTCCAGACAAGTGACAAGTGGAATACCTCAGGGTTCAGTCCTGGGGCCGCTCTTGTTTGGCATCTACTTCTCTGAAGTACAGGCCAACACTAAGGGACTCTGGCTAACAAAGTTTGCAGATGACTGCAAACTGGGAGCCATTATTGAATCCCCAAATGATGTGGATACTCTACAAAAGGGCCTTACAGAAACAGATGCTTGGTGCCAGAGCCATGGGCTCAAGCTCAATGCCAAGAAATGTATTGTTATCCCCTTTGGGAAAAAACATGTATCCATGAATTACCATATAGGTGGCAGTACACTAAACACAGAAAGTGTGATAAGAGACTTAGGGACACAGGTGGAAAGTGGTCTCACCTTCGATAACCACATCGCCACAACAGTCAGGAAATCCTTCTATGTGGCACACCTCATCACGAAGGGCTTTTCATCCAGAAAAAAGGAGGTCATTGTCCCACTGTACTCATCCCTCATTAGACCCATTATAGAATACAACGCCCCATTTAGTATGTACCTCTCAAGACATCTGCAACAACTGGAAAGGCCTCAGAAATACCTCACTAAAAGAATCACAGGCCTAAAGCAGATGCCCTACGCTGACCGCCTTAAAAAACTCAGCAAAATAATGGGTATAGTTCCCCATACTAAAGGGGTGGCGTAAGCCACAAAACTATGGGCTAGGCTTGTAAATGCCCTCGGGCAGATAGCCTAGTATGAACCTATGAACCTATGAACCTATGAACTCCAGCTATACTCTGTTGCATATCGTCTACTCAGAGGCGATCTCTGCTTAACATACAAGGCCATGTCAAACCCAGAGCTGTTGGACATGCTACACTTAAAGAAATCCCAATCCCTCAGAGCTACACGCTCCAGGGATCTAAACCTTGTCATCACAATAAACAAAACATGCTGGAGGGATAGGTTCCTGACCCAGAGAATCGCCAGACTCTGAAATAGATTGCCCATACATGTCAAGCAGAGTGCCTCTTTGGACCTCTTCAAGAGGAACCTTGACTATTGGATGGGAGAAAGGAAATTCACCCCAGGGATCACGTCAGTCGCCCTGCTAGACAGGGGTCCAGGAAAGTAAATGTGGGAAGAAATAGCCAGGGAATTGTTATGGCTAGGCTTGTATAGGCCCTAGGGCTGATAGCCTAGTACCAACCTATGAACCTATGAACCTATGAAAACTTTTTGGCCATGTAACCTGGACCGGAACACCAAAGGCGGAGGTGTGTCAATATTCATTAAGGATATCCACACCTCCAGGCTAGTTGCTCAGCATAATGCATCTGAGGTTATCCAAGTGCAACTAACTCTGGGCAAAACTGCAATCCAAATTGTAGCTTGCTACAGATCTCCCACCATGCCCCAGGATTCCCACTCCTCTTTTCTTGATATACTGGAAAATATTAGAGTTCAACCAAACACACTAATAATGGGTGATTTCAACTACCCCAACATTATCTGGGAAAACTACTCATGTACCAACTCCTTCACTCAATGCTTTCTAGAATTCATAAAGTCCAATGCCCTGGATTAACTTATCCACACCCCCACCAGGGGCAACAATATCCTAGTCCTAGTCATTACTAACATGAGTGATCAGTGTTCCACACCTGAAGTCAACTCCTCATTGGTGCGATACGCCCATAAGCTAATCACCCTAGATATCCACATCCCTCCCCCACCCCCCTTTAAGGAAACCACAGTAAAAGATTTCTCCAAAGCCAACTTCATGCTTCTTAAGACAAAGGTGGTGAACTTCATGACACCCATGCAGATGGACAATACAGTTACAACTGCTGAATCCTACACAAATGCACTCTATAAGCACTTACACGAGTGCATGGATCGTGCTATCCCAAACAGAACCAAGACGCTATCCTCCAAAAAAAGGAAGCCAATCTGCTGATCTCCTGCCATAAACAAACTCTACAACAGAAGGAAGAAACTGTTGCAAAGGAGAGTAAAATCTCATGAGTGGAGGAGCTCCCTGGTCAGCCTCAGTAAGAAGCTGAGATCCCTTAAAAGATCCTCCAAAGCTAGCTACGAAAACAAAATCACCACTGATTCTAAGGACAAGTACAAAGCATCCTATAGCTATGTCAAGAATCTCAATGGCAACACTAAGGTCTGCTCTGAGTTACAGCACAACGGCATGAAAATTACAGAACCAACTGATATTGCCAACATCCTGGCAGATAGGTTCAGTGCTAACTTTACCCCCCTCTCACCCTCTAAAGGGCCCATATCTATACAGGAAGAATGCAGAGTCCCTGTAATCACAACTATGCAGGTAAAAGCTGCACTCTCTTAAGCCAAAAATACAGCATCCGTGGGACTGAACAACATCCCAGGCTGCGTTTTACACGAACTTCAGAACGAACTGGCTCTGCACCTAAGCACCATGTTCAATCATAGCCTCATGTCAGGCTTTGTGCCCACTGAATGGTGCACAGCAACAGTTATTCCACTCCACAAAGGGGGAGCCACCACTGATCCCGGGAAGTATCGCCCTATTAGCCTGACGAGCCTGGTCTGCAAGGCTATGGAATGTATCATCATGAAACTTATAAACAAAGACATTGGTAACCTCCAAACTCTGGACCCCACCCAGTTCTGGTTTGTGAAAGGCAGATCATGCCTCCTGAATCTGATTGATTTCTTTGAGGCAGTCACCAAAGCCATAGACAAGGGTAAGGTGGTTCACACAGCCTATCTTGACCTCGCCAAGGCTTTTGACACCATCCCCCATTCTGGAATTATAGCTAAACTCACTAAACTAGGTATAAATCCCTATGTCACGAGATGGGTTGCCAACTGGCTCACTGACAGAACCCACACTGTAAAAGTTGCAGACTCCAAATCTGATTTCAAACCAGTGACAAGTGGAGTACCCCAGGGTTCAGTCCTGGGACCTCTC
The DNA here is from genome assembly GCF_019279795.1 of Protopterus annectens. Lineage (NCBI taxonomy): Eukaryota > Metazoa > Chordata > Ceratodontiformes > Protopteridae > Protopterus > Protopterus annectens. Next base: position 16,968,738 of record NC_056748.1, read on the forward strand.
CTGTTTGGTATCTACTTCTCTAAAGTACAGGCTAACACAGAAGGCCTCTGGCTATTGAAGTTCACAGATGACTGCAAACTAGGAGCCATAGTTGAGTCCCCAAATGATGTAGACATCCTACAGAAGGGCTTCACTAAGACAAATACCTGGTGTCAGAGCCACGGCCTCAAGCTCAATGCCAAAAAGTGCATTGTCACCACCTTTGGTAAAAACTCTGTACCCATGAACTACTACATAGGCTGCAGTCTACTTAACACCGAATGTATGATAAGAGACCTTGGGACTCCGGTGGATGGTAGTCTCTCCTTTGATAATCACATCCAGGAAAAAAGAGGTCATTGTTCCCCTCTACTTGACACTCATTAGACCCATTATAGAGTTCAATGCCCTTTTTGGAATGTACCTCACAAGACATCTGCAACAGCTGGAAAGGCCACAGAAGTACCTCCCAAGGAGGATTACTGGCCTCAAACAGATGCTCTACACTGACTGTCTCAAAAAACTCCAGCTTTACTCCATAGCATATCGCCTACTGCGAGGTGATCTCTGCCTAACATATAAAGCTATGTCAAACCCATAGCTGTTGGACATGCTACACCTAAAGAAATCCCAATCCCTCCAAGCTACACGCTCTAGGGACCTAAACCTTGTCACCACAATAAACAGGACATGCTGGAGGGATAGATTCCTGTCCCAGAGACTTCCCATACTCTGGAACAAGCTACCCATCTATGTCAAGCAAAGTTCCTCATTAGCACTCTTCAAGAAAAATCTTGATGAGTGGATGGGAAATAGGAAATACACCCCGGGGATCACGTCTGTGGCTCTGCCTGACAGTGGCACAGGAAAATAACTTTCTTGGATAGCGTAAGCCAGGGAACCTTGTTTGCTAGGCTTACTTAGGCCCTTGGGCTGATAGCCTAGTACTTACCTATGATATTATGAACCTATGAAGATTCTTCAGATCTAGTCAGAAAAGATATTCTTGTAATTGGAGATTCAATTATTAGAGGAACTGATACTTACATTTACTGAGAAGATAATGAACATAGAATAGTGTTATGCTTGCCAGGAGCAAAAGTAAAAGATGTGAGACAAGCCTTAGAATGCCTTAATGTAAGGAAGAACGGATCTGTTTTTATTCATGTTGGTACAAATGATCTCATTCGCAAAGACTTTCTGACTGTTAGTAAGGAACTCACAACCCACCTAGATAGCATAGCTTGTACTGGTGTTATGAAGTATTTTTCATGAATCACATATGGAAAGTAGAGTCAGGCCACGGTGGATGAAAAGATTTTTTTTTGGGGGGGGGGGTAAATGCCTACATGAAAAAATGTCCCATTTTAAAAAATAGAAATGTGTAGAGCATCTGAGCCTAATTTTAGACACAAGTGTTAGGACAGGTTGGTGTGCACTTGTCAAGATCAGAGAAGAGAATTTTTGCAGCAGACATTTTGCAATATTTGACAAATATAAGGTAGGATTTTTGCCAAGTTAAAAATTTAACAATTCACAGATAACAGCAGTTGATGCATCTCTCTGATGGTTGCTAATGCTTGAAGCATTAATGGTTTTTTTTTTTTTTTTGGAAAATTTGCTTCATTCCCACAAGATTGATGTTTATTTATTTTTTTTTTTGTGAAACATGGTTAAAGAACAATGACTGGAACCAGTTCTGTCTGAGTATAAATGTTTTTATTGTAACGGACATTCTAACAAAAAATCAGGCGGATGTGTTATGATAGGGATTAAAGATGGTTATGAGAACTGTGATTATTACATGTTAGTGATAGCACCAATACTATAGATTGTGTAACTGTAACAATAAAGACAACCCTGGAACATACAACAATTATTGGAGTATACAGACCACCAAACTCAAGTGCTGATGACCTAGCGGAATTCATACATTTCTTGCCTGAAATGCAGGAGGGAAGAATAATAGTGACTTAAACTTACCAAACACAGACCCGAATAATATTGATTCAACAACAGTGGGAAGGAAATTATTCACAACATATGTTCAGGAACAATTGCTTCAGATTTTGAAAAAACCTACCAGGGAACAGAACATACTAGACATTGTATGTGCTATTAATGAAATTACTGTTATTCATGCCAAGTTTTACCACCGTTGATATGCAGGGATCATGGGGTTATAGAGGTTAATGTTTTGCTAGATAATTCTACCAAACTGAAATCTAAACCAATGCACAGAAGATCAATAACATTATTTGGAAACAAAACAGTCACTATGTAAAATTAATTGGGGTGATGTGTTCATTGGAAAAACTGCAGAAAGAATGTGGAAAGTTTTGAAAGAGAAATTGTTTGAATGCAAAAAATAAAAAAAAAAGTTTAACAACAGGATTTAGACATATAACATCAGGAGGGCATATTTCCCAAAGAATAAGATACTTGATTAAGGTGAGAGACAAAACATATAAGAAATGGAAACAAAGTTGAAGTACAGATATGAAAACTGAAATAAGTCAGACAGGCAGGCAAATTAAACATAGTGTGAGATAGATTATAGATTAGTTCATAGATTAGTATTAGGCTAACTGCCCTTGCGAGCCATTTTAAGCCTAGCCACTTATCCCTTGTGAGACTCAAACTCTGCACCTTGTGTGTGTAAGGTAAACACCTTAACCATTAGGCCACCCTCCCAACCCATACTATCAAGAAAAAATTTAAGACAATTTATATAACTTGTTTGCTGTGGCATGGACTGGATTCGGGCCTGCTGGATCTAGCTTTGTTTGTGTAACTTGAGCACTGATCCAGACATTCTCTAAAGTATTCAATGGTATTTATTACTGCTTGGTTGTAACTTGATTAAAGTGTAGCTATCATTCAAGTCTTTTGGATTAAGCACTTGGGCTTCAGACCAGTTGTTTTACATTAGGAAGGTTTGTGGCAAGCACTGTGGTGGCAGGACAGGTAGCTTTCATCCTTCTAAGTTGGGAACTGCTGATTGAGAGCCCAGTGTCCAAGTGTATTAGTTCTGGTTTAGGCACTTGGGCTTCAGGCCAGTTATTTTACATTAAGAAGGTTTGTGGTCTGCACTCTTGTGGGAGAAGAGGCTGGACTCTGCCCTTCTGAGCTGGGAATTTCTGGTTAAAGGTTTATAGTGCCTGAATATTTGAACTGTATCTTACTGAAATTGGTACACCTTGTTTGCTCTAGCATAGACTAGATCCAGGCCTGCTGAATCTAGCTTTGTTTATATGCTTGTTGTTTGTTTGCTTGTTATTTCCTGGAAGCTAATTCCACCTAATACGCAACTTCTCAGCTTCTGTGGATCACTAGTGATATCTGCATTGCTTACTGTACTTATTTCCTTGTTTCACTTGAAAGAAAGTTACTGTTGTCGTTTTGCATTTAGTTACTTCTAACACATTGCACTCAAGTTACCTGGCACTTGCTCACTAAAGCAATTATATAAGTCAGCACTAAAAATTAAAAGCACTACACCCTCACTCCCCACTGGCCCTTGTTTTCAATTAAGGATTTCCCAATATTATTCTAGCATGTCCAAAGGTCAGTTGTCAATCTCCTCTCCGGTCCAGCTGGTGAATCTGGGAATCTTGAGGCAATGTTATAACTGCCTCATGTACACAGACAACCCTCTCCTCCTCCCACATAACACAAATACTTGCGAGAGATGCAGCTATTTAGCCAAACTGGAGGCTGAGCTCTCTCAACTCAGGACTGGCAAGACCAGACAGGAGGAGAAGGCAACTACACACACCACAAAACCAGCCTCACATAATGCTACCACTCCACTGAATCAAACACATAAACACACAAAGACATACTCGGAGGCTCTGAGTAAAATTTACCTAAACAGCAGAGGCCTCCAAAGCAGACACCCAAACAACTGCTACCTCAAGACACCCCACAAGCAACACATAAACCACAAAAGCAGTGTGCAAAGCAGTCACAGCCCTTAAGGCCAAATACAACACCAAACATACTTGTCATAGGTGACTCCATAGTCAGACACACTGACGTCCCACTCACCAGGCTGAACAAGGAGAGGGTCACAGTAAGCTGCCTATCGGGCGCTAGAATCCGCCACATAACACAAGCACTCGGGTCACTCCACGGCAAGTACAAATATGACACAGTCATTGTCCATGCTGGTGTGAACGACCTGAGAGGTACCTCCCTGGACTACATGAAAAGAGACATAGAGGAGCTCTCTGATTATGTAGCCCAGGCAGGTATAACCCTAACCCTGAGCAGTATCCTTCCTTCACCAAGAATGATGCCACAATATAGAGACAAGATGACCAGCTTTAACAATTGGCTTAATGTCTGGTGTCATTCAAAGGGGATCCAGTGTCTGTCTGCCTGGGATGACATGCTTGACAAGCCACGCTGTTTCGCAAGGGACGGCTTGCACCTGTCACCCCTGGGATTCCGGATATTGGCTAAGGCTCTTGCCACCCGATAGTGCCTTTTTTAGACAAGGCTCAAATTCTAAACCTACCACCCTAGAAAACAAAAATGGGAAGAAACTGAGGGTAATGCTGCTCAATGCCAGAAGTCTAAATCTCAAAATGCACGCACTCGAGGCCCTTCTCAGTATGGAGAACATCGATGTCTGTGCTGTAACTGAAACCTGGTTCAAGGCTCCTGAGAGCACCCCGGCACTATTAGGTTTTACCTCATATCATGCGTTCCGCCCCAAAACCCGGACCACACCACAAAAGGAGGGTGTATCCATATTCATAAAGGATACCCACACCTCCAGGTTGGTGGCAACGCACTAAGCTCGGAAACCATCCAGGTGCAACTAACCATAGGCAAAACTGCTCTACAAATTGTAGCATGCTACAGGCCACCCTCTCAAACTCAGGAACCCCACACAGCCTTCCTGAAGACACTGGAGGGTATAAATGTATCTCCAAACACCATCATATTGGGTGACTTCAACTACCCGAATATAGACTGGGAACATTACTCAAGCCCTAACTTTCTAGCCCAACGGTTCCTGGAGTTCATAAATTCAAATGCCATGGAACAGCTAGTCACTGTTCCCACGAGAGGAGAAAATATACTAGATCTCATTGTCACAAACATGGGGACAAAATGCTCCACACCGAAGTATATCCCTCATTGGTGAGATCTGATCATAAACTAATCTCACTGGAAATCCACATCCGCCCCCACCCCAAACAAAAGACCATAGTGAAGAACTTCTCTAAAGCAAACTTCACACTACTCAAGACTGGTGTGGTATCCTTCAAGGCCCCTGAGCCAGAGGAAACCACAACCCAAGCTGCGGAAGCCCTTACAAATGCCTTCTATGAACACCTCCAGGAATGCATGGATCAGGCAATCCCAAATAAAACCAAGACTCTTTCCACAAAGGGCAAACGTCCAGTCTGGTGGACCCCAGCCATTAACAAACTTTACAATAAGAGGAGAAAGCTATTACATGATAGAACAAAATCCATAAAAGGGAAGTCACCCCTGATCATTATTAGTAAAAAATACGAGCACTCATAAAATCAACTAAGGCCAATTTTGAGAGAAAATTGCCTTGGATTCAAAGGACAATCATAAGGCCTTTTTCAGCTATGTTAGGAACCTGGGTGGAAACTCCCAGATATGCTCAGAATTAGTCCAAAATGATACAAAAATCACTGAACCCACAGACATTGCCAACATACTGGCAGACAGGTTCAGTGCAAACTTCACCCCTCTCCCTAAAGGAGAGATAACTATCCCAGCCGAGTGTAGCCTCCCGGACATCTCAAATGCGCAGGTGAAAGCTGCTCTCTCTAAAGCTAAAAACACAGCATCAATGGGACCGGATGGTGTCCCCAGCTGTGTGCTACACGAGCTAAATGAGGAATTAAACCCGCACATAAGGCAGCTGTTTAATCTCAGCCTTACCACAGGATACGTGCCAAGGAGTGGCGTATGGCAACTGTGGTCCCACTCCACAAAGGCGGCCTCACGGACCCTGGTAATTACCGCCCCATAAGCTTAACAAGTCTGGTCTGCAAAGCTATGGAGAGGATCATAATGGAGCTCATAAACAAAGATATAGGGGACTTGCAGACATTGGACCCGACCCAGTTTGGCTTTGTCAAGGGAAGATCATGCCTTTTGAACTTGGTCGACTTCTTGAAACAGTCACCAAGGCCATTGATGAGGGAAAGGCAGTCCATACAGCCTACCTTGACCTTGCAAAGCTTTGACACAATACCCCACTTGGGTATTGTAGAAAAACTTACCAGCTTAAATGTAAACCCATATGTCACAAGATGGGTTGCAAACTGGCTTAAGGACAGAACCCACAGGGTTAGAGTTGCTGGCGCTGTGTCAGACTCCAAGCCGGTCACAAGTGGTGTCCCACAGGGCTCGGTCCTTGGCCCCAATTGTTTGGCATCTACTTCTCACGAGTACAGGCCTACATGGGAGGACTTTGGCTGACAAAGTTTGCAGACGACTGCAAACTGGGCCATAGTGGAAAGTGCATCGGACACGGATATCCTTCAGAAGGGACTGACGGAAACAGATAGCTGGTGCCAGAGCCATGGCCTGAAGTTAAACGCCAAAAAATGTATAGTCATACCCTTCGGGAAAAACAAGGTAACCCCAAGCTACCATATAGGTGGCAATCCACTAAGCACAGAAGAGGTTATCAGGGACCTGGGGACCCAGGTTGACAGTGGCCTTTCTTTTGACACTCACGTTGCTAAAGTGGTTAGAAAGACCTTCTACATTGCCCACCTGATCATGAAGGGATTCACATCCAGATCTAGTGAGGTCATTGTTCCCCTGTACTCTTCACTTATTAGACCAATGATCGAGTACAATGCCCCATTCGGGATGTATCTCACCCGACATCTGCAGCAATTGGAGAGACCCCAAAAGTTCCTCACCAAAAGGATAAAGGGACTCCAAAATCTGTCATATGCTGCCAGATTGAAGAAACTCCAGCTCTATTCAGTCGCATACCGTCTGCTCAGAGGTGACATGTGCCTGACATACAAGGCCATGTCCAACCCGGAATTAATGGACATGCTCCACCTCAAAAAATCCAAATCCACCAAAACCACTAGAGCAAGCGACTTAAACCTTAGCACGGATATAAATAGGATGTGCTGGAGGGATAGATTTATCACTCAGAGACTCCCTATACTGTGGAATAAAATCCCGGTCCATGTGAGGCAGAGCACCTCGCTGACTCTGTTCAAGAGAAATCTAGACCTGTGGATGGGAGATCGTAGGTTTACCCCGGGAATCATCTCTGTGTCACTGCTGGACAGAGGCACAACAAACTAATGGGCACAGTATTTTTTCATATAAGGGGTGGCGTAAGCCACAAAAATTTGGGCTAGGCTTATAAATGCCTTAGGGCAGATAGCCTAGTATAAACCTATGAACCTATGAACCTATAATGAGCATAATAGGAAACCATTTTCTACATAAGACAGGGAAGAAGTAAAGACATACAAACTGATACACTGTAGATTCTAAAATGTATTCTCATATACACCAGATTATAGATATATTTACAAAATGTTATACAGTTTGACTCCACAAAGGGGGTGAACAATTGTCCTAGTGACATCTAGGTAACCACAGATACTGAAATTAAATTAGATTATATTGAAAAAGAACTATGCAAACTGGATGCAAACAAAGCACAGGGCGGAGAAGGAATTTGTAATGATGACCTGAGAACACTTCAGCAAGAACTTATCGTACCATTATATCTATTATTCACTAGGTCATATAAATATGGGGAGATTCCTCAAGATTGGAGACATGCACTAGTTAAACCTGTCTTTAAGGAAAAGGGAGTAGGACAAACCCAGAATCACACAGACCATTAAGCTGGCTTTCATGTTGTGGAAAAATAATGGAGAAGGTAATATTAAATAAGTTATTGTCAGAGCTGGAAAGGCTGGGACTTGAAACCATGTATCAGCATGCATATTTATTTATTTATTTATCATTTGTTAACCGGGAAAGTCTGACTTGGAATTAAGCCAATTTTCAGCGGAGGCCTGGGGAGAAAGGCTCCAGATGCATGTCTTTGTAATGTGGGAGGAAACCCACATGAACACAGGGAGGACATACAGACTCCACACAGAAGGCACCCCAGCTGAGAATAGAACCAGAGAACCTCTTGCTGTGAGGCGACAACGCTACCTCTGCACCACTGCACCATCCATATGTTGAAAATAGATCTATTGCCACCTGTAACATGATGTTTTATAACAATATAATATCAGCTGTGTATGAAAAATTGTGCTGTGATGTATTTTATATAGATTTAATTTCAGCATTTGACAGGGTCATAAACAAAAAGCTAATATTGATAAGATGGATAGCTCCATGGTTTACAAATAGGACATGGCAAGTATCATACAGCAAATGAATGCCTGAAACTTGAGGTTACAGTCAGGGGGTCCTACAGGGCTCTGTCCTAGGCCCATACTTGTTTAGATTATATCTTTCAGATCTATCTTTTTCAGCCGAGGTGTTCTACAGTCAGTGTGCAGATGACTTGAAATTGAGTAAACTGATTACATGTGTTACAGATAGGGTGTTTCTGCAAAAGAACTTAACTAAATTGACCATTTGGGCACAGGAGAATAATATGCTGATAAATACATCAACACTAAGCATATGAGATTTGGGAGACATAAACTGAAGGTGACTATTTAATAAGGAAAACAGTGATTAAAACTGTAGATTCATTTAAGGACCTGGGTATATGGGTAGACCCAGCTTTGTTTTTTTTAATCATACCAGCCAATTGGTTAATGATAGTTATAGAACTATAGGTTGTATAAAAAGATTTATAAAGTCAAGGAAATCAGAACTGAGGAAGTCATTGTTTGTTAGTTACATTAGACCAAGCTTGATAATGGAATAACAATATGGAAACCTAATAGGAAAACAAGCACGAGTAATCTGGGAAGAGTACAGTGGAAATTTATGAAGGGCATCATGGATGTGAAAATTTAAGTTCTTATAACAGACTTAAATATTTGAATCTGCACAGTGTCTCATACAGATATTTAAGAGGAGACCTTATTCAGGTACATACGGCTTTTAGAGACAACTACCTCTGGGAATGTTTGGGTTATCAGAATGTAGAACAGAATCATCAGACAACCTATATAGAAGATTTTATAGAAAACAGAAGTATACTATTTGGCTCTCTAAGAGTGCAGCTGATGCATGGAACAGACTATCAAATTACATTGAAGCAAGCACTAGTTTAGATATTTTTAAAAACAGCCTTGATACTTCTTATGGGAACAATTGTTTTGGTATATTGGCAGGCTAATAGGGCATTAATGCCTCCACTTGAAATATTTGTTTGTGTGTGTGTGTGTGTCTATGTATAAATATATATATATATATATATATATATATATATATATATATATATATATATATATATATATATATATATATATATATATATATATATATATATATATATATATATATATATATATATATATATATATAGACGGCGGTGGTGGTGCTGCGGTAGCGTTGTCGCCTCACAGTTAGACGTTGCCCGTTTGATTCTCAGTTAGAGCATCTTCTGTGTGGCGACATGTGTGAACGGGCGTTAGGCCCAGCAAGCCAGCATGTAAAACTCTACTGCCAATCATTAGCGGACCGGAGTTCTGCTGTGGCGACCCCTAACCGGGAAAAGCCGAAAGACACAAACAAACAATATATATATATACATATATATGTGTGTGTGTGTGTGTGTGTGTGTGTGTGTGTGTGTGTGTGTGTGTGTGTGTATGTGTGTGTGTGTTAAAGTAAGATTAAGTATTTCAGTATCATAATCCTGCTGCTTATGTATACTAGCCATAGTACATGCAAAGCACATTTGCACACTAGTGTTACTGTATCATGACACAGATTGTTAACTGAAAAGAAGCATAAATGATTATGCATTTTTTACATTTGTACCTGACAGTGACAGCCAGGTGAATGACTGAGGGACAGTCAATACTCTTCCATATGTAAAACAAAAAATTAGCTGTGGTGAGCACACCACTAATAACTAATATATTCTGAATAAAAAGAATGTTTATGTTTTTTCACCAAGCAGTAAAATTGCATTTTTTTCTTTTCAGATTATAGGACCGGTTTGAAGAGTGCATTTCTCAGGTGAAAATGCATTCACTTGTACTACTTAGCACTACGTCAGACTAAGGAAGAAGTCATTCCACCCCCACTGGCAACCCAACACGCACTCTTAAACAAGTCACTTCTGCAATTGAAAGAAACTAGGCAAGCTCAAAAGAAATACAACAGAATATTGACTGCATTGAAAGAGATTATCTGATTAGGACTTTGAAAACCCACATTTATCCTGTATTAAAAAAAGATTATAAAGTAGTCTGCATTATTTTAAAAAAAACTTTGATTATACTAACATTACTTGATGCCCATATCTGCAGTTAAATCTGATATGTTAGTGGCACGCTCAGAGAACAAAAAACTTCCTTATATGCATATATACATCTGCAAAAAAAAAAAAAAAATCTTCCTTCTAAGCCTCTGCAAAGAAGAAAAGTAAAAAAAAGGAAACAAACCCTTGCAGCCCTGTAAATAACTAAAAAATAAAAGCATTTGCAAACTCTTTCAACAGACTTACATGCCATTACATCATATAATAAGTGAACATAACATAGTAAAGAAATGAAATGTAGTGTTACTGAAGGTTACTCTACAAATCAGTTGATGTTGAACAAGAAGCACAGAAAATGAAAGTGGTGGTACGCTAGGTGTGTGTGTGTGTGTGTGTGTGTGTGTGTGTGTGTGTGTGTGTGTGTGTGTGTGTGTGTGTGTGAGAGAGACTCCTATGGACGCACTAGTATCTTACACAGGATTAGTTTTTCTCTGTTCTGACTTCCCTGCAACCAGATTAGATAACGTGGGCAAGAGAACAATGAATTAATGTCTCTATGGAAAGTGAATCAGTAACTGGTGTGGGCAGCCTATGGTAGCTGTATAACCAGGAATTAGGTGCCAGTAGGATAAGCATGCTGCAGGTGCAAAACCGCATGTATGGGCAGATGTATAAACCAATCAGTGCTCACAATACATAGCTGCCATTATCAGTTCCAACAGATAAACCACAAATGCACTTTATGCATAGCCATAGGCTCTAACATAAGGAAGTGATGTATGTATTTGTTGTAATACATACAAACAAACATACATACATAGGCTCTATATGCTAGCATGCATTGTGGTTAAACAACTTGCATTCACATCTTTATAACCATTCACAAGAATCAATAGGCGATGAAGTCCTGCTGTGATGACTGTCAGTCCAGAGGACATGGGTTGGGGGTAATTGATGGGAATCAGTGGTGCACATATACCATACTATCACTTAGTGAATCTACTAGAAATGACAGTGGACTGAATGCACAGCTGTACTTTCCACCACATGAAAGCAAGTTTCATGTGTGTGTGTGTGTGTGTGTGTGTGTGTGTGTGTGTGTGTGTGTGTCTGATGTCATACAGCACTGAGCATATATATGAAGGTTAAATTGCTTGGTATGTGTATGGGAGGGGATGGCATGCATGCATACCTTTATAACACCTGTATGTCTATATAACCTTTTTATTCCTACATGTATTATAAAGGTAAGCATGCATGCATACCTTTATAACACCTGTAGGAATAAAAAGGTTATACAGACATACTGTGGTGATTGTCAGTCCAGCAGTTAGGTGACAGAGGATCATTAAGTTTACAGCCTCTGAATAACTACATGCATGGTGGATGGGTGAGAACATCATTGCACATGTCAGTCTAGCAGTTAGGTGACAGAGGATCATTAAGTTTACAGCCTCTGAATAACTATGTGTATGGGGGATGGGTGAGGACATCATTGCACATGTCAGTCCAGCAGTTAGGTGACAGAGGAACATTAAGTTTGCAGCCTCTGAATAACTATGTGTATGGGGGATGGGTGAGGACATCATTGCACATGTCAGTCCAGCAGTTAGGTGACAGAGGAACATTAAGTTTGCAGCCTCTGAATAATTATGTGTATGGGGGATGGGTGAGGACATCATTGCACATGTCAGTCCAGCAGTTAGGTGACAGAGGAACATTAAGTTTGCAGCCTCTGAATAACTATGTGTATGGGGGATGGGTGAGGACATCATTGCACATGTCAGTCCAGCAGTTAGGTGACAGAGGAACATTAAGTTTGCAGCCTCTGAATAACTATGTGTATGGGGGATGGGTGAGGACATCATTGCACATGTTAGT